>NC_091484.1:78870040-79155823 GCF_947461875.1 Haliaeetus albicilla
GGACCAGACTGCAACAGACTGGTGTTTAGCCACTTGGTGTTTCTAAGTGCATCAGTGGAGTACGTTACTGTAGAGACACATCTGATGTTAATAGTTGCAGCGTCCAAAGGTATTTCAAGAAGTTATCTGAGACATCACTTATTTCATATATGACTACAATGACAGAGAGCTGTGCCCCCCATTCTGACACCACCCGCTTATTTTTCATTTTAAAAAAGGCGTATTGCAGCTGATAAAAATTATGTTTTGAAAACCATTTAAAAAGGTTTAAGCATCCAGCAATGTTTGGCTGAAGAGCAGCAATGACACTTATTCAGTGAGTTTTGCAGAACTAATCCAAACAATTTGCTTTTATCTGTGTGCATGCGTGTGCGCACGCTTTGGCCTTTGGGTCTAGTCCAGACTCATTCATCACACAATAACTTCACGTAGCAAATAAAAATAAGAATTTGTACCGCAGCAACATCTAGGGGCCTCCAACAGGATCTGGGCCTCACGATGCTGTGTTGCGTAAACATTTACTAGCAACTGGATTCTTCCTTGAATAACTACAAATCTAAATAGGATGGTAAAAATAATAAATAAATAGGCAGATAGGAAACACCTTCCTTTTCAAATGCCCATCTGTAGGGATTGGGTCTGTGCTCAGAGATGTGTGGTGGACAGGGCAGAGAAATCCCACCCCTGCTTTCCACCCTGATGGCCTTGCTGTTGGCTATGTTGGAAATGCCCAAACGTTTTTGAAAGAGCTGAATTTAAGACCTGCGTTGGGCTGCATTAACATGCTCCTCCTTAAAAGCTGTGACTATGGACCTGGAGCAGTCTTGAGGGTTTACAAAGTGGATGTGTGACAGGGCTGGTCTTAAGAATGGGCTCTCATTTGGGTTTCACTGACAGTATACACATGCCTAGTGCAACAGTTTGGTACTGTCCAACAGCTGGCTTGGCTATAAGAATATCTGAGGCATTATAGCTTTATCAGTCATTGACATTTTTCACTTGGAATCCTGAAAAAGCTCAAGGGTAAAAGCACTGTTGCAAGTAATATGGACATTACTCCCACACAGAATCTGGTGGTTGGAAATACACCTGAGTTTTATCCCAAAATTTTCCATTAACTGCACAGTGTACACACAAGGAAAGATTTTACAGTGGGATGGGGAAAAAAAAAGGTTTATCCAAGCAGCTTATATAAAGTTGGTGGATGGGATATTTAGGGCAGGTCACATTTCAGTCAAAGAATTTGTGAATTTGCCTTGATTGCCATAGGAAAAAAAAACCAAACCAGAAAAACCCCACCCAGCAGTATGGTTCTCTCTTTCTCTGTTAATTGTAGAGAAAACTGCAGGAATCACAGTTTAAACAAGATACCTAATTCTTAGATAGCTACAGTAACGTGAAATAACCCTGATTTGTTACTCAGTACTTACAGAACTTTTTCATGACCTCTGTATTTAGGACATTTAGGACTGAGGACAAGGACAAGAAGCTCTTTAGTCCCAGAGCTTAGATTAAATAAGAAGCTGGCCATGTTTACTCCTACCCTGAATATGTAAGGTTGTTATAGTTAAGTGAGAAAATCTGGAAGTGGGTCCTGAGAGTCATGCTTTGTGTTTTAGCTGGTCAATAGTTTGTGTCTACATTGGTGAGTTAGGCTGGGGAACAAGCTTTCAGTCCTGCTCCTCCTGATGGTCTTCTTCATTGGCTTTTATCTGGATCAAGTCAACATGTTGACCAAACCCAGATTTAGAGGGTGATGGAGATAATTTCATAGCTAAATCTACAAGACATGTGGGCCGAACTGGCTTACTAGCTTGAGACACATGGAGAATTTAGGGCTGAGCAGCTACTGGTAGTCATACTGAACTAGTAAGAGCCCGGCACAAGACATGTGGAGGGTGGATGATGCCTTCGCTATCTTATACAGAGTTCACTCTCAGTTTCTTGTGAAACAGTTTCTGCAGTTTATTGTTAGAGGTGGGACACCAGAGTCATTTGGACTGTAAGTCTAATGCAGCCCTCTGGGTCCTATATCCAGACTCTCTTCCCATTTTGCATGGGGAATGTGAGCTAGCAGCCCTTGCACCGCAGAAACTGTGGCGTTCCAGAGGAAATCAGGGGGAAGTGTGTGTGCATTTATTTTCAGTAGAGATGGTGACCCAAAGGCAAGTGTACTTGGAACTACTCTCTTCACTCAATCTCTCTTGGGCTTCAAGTCTCTTTTCAGAGCCCCAGCTGAACTGGAAAGCTGTTAATGATACCTCTTCGGTTCATGCTTGCAGACCTGTCTCCATCATCATCATTCCCAGACCTTAGCTTTATTATTCATGTAGCGCATTTTAGTTAGTAAATTCCTTAGTCTTTAATGCATTTGCTTCAGTGCCAGCTAACCCCATGGACACTTACCCACCAGCAAGAGTCATGTAGTAGGAAGTTCACTTTACTTATTTTAATGACCCTTTTTCTGAATTAATACATCTTTTGGACATATGAACCCTGACAGCACTGTTAATACAAGATTGTGAGCTGAAGTATGCTCTGTGTAATGCTACTTATTTCAGTCAAATTGCTTTTGAGTTTCCTTTCTCTCATTAAATCAGAACATTTTACAGGGCAAGGAATTTTTAAAATTTTTTATTTTTAAATAGACTGAGGCACAGAGGTTAAGTGATCTTGGAGTTTGTATTGAGTTCTCTGTAAATCAGCTCAGTGCTCAAGGAGATAATAAATATTAGCAGTGACTATAAAAACATTGAACCGAAGAGAAGGTGACAGAAATGTCTCTGTGTTAGAAGACAAAAACATCACATAGCTAAATAGTGCACCCGCATCTTGAATGCTTCTGGCAATTTCGGTTCTCTTCCCCTCCCGCCAGGAAAGGACACACCGGGATCAGAAGAGGTTCAGAGAAGGGTGACAGAGACAATCAAATGGCCACATCAGAAGAGAGGCCCCCTGCTCTTCAGCTTGTTAAATAGTTCAATAGGTCTGTAAATTCCTGACGGGTGATGAAGTGGGAGAAAGCGAACAGGAACCTCTACCAATTAAATGGAGCACTCAGAGAATTTTTGGAGTAACACACTTCAAAAACAAATGAGAGGAAGCCTTTTTCTGCCAAGCTCATATCCTGTAACTCATTGTCACAGGAAGCTCTGGAGTCCAAATATATAGATAGGCTCGTAAAATAAAGACAAAAGCGTGGAGGATCCATCTTGTGGGATTATGAAATTCAAGGGTCTGGATTCAACTTCCAGCTCAGGAAGCTTCTGAGCTGTGCAGTGTCAGATCTTGGGAAGTTATTCCAGACACAAGATCAGTCTCTACGTTCCATGTTTCTTCCAATCTTTTGCTACACATTGCCTTTTAGGACAGGCTATACAGATTTTTGGCTTGGCTAAGCATAACCACCAATAGGAAATGTAGAAACAGACTTGTTCTCATAACCAACAGTTCTATTTTTCCTGTCTTCGGGGCACCAGCAATAAAGTAGCTGTTTGTTTGCCAGCCAAAAGATGATAGACCCTATCACTTGGGTCTGAAACTGTGGTGTTCAGATCTTCCTACTTTATTGCCTCCTATTTCTGCTCCAGCTGCCACTATTATGAGAAGGATCTTCCTCATAGTACTGTTTCAGTTCCTTTTCCATTTGGGGCATAAGGAACTGTATTGTTATGAAATATCTAAAGCAAAAGAACAGAACTCTTTTAATGCACAGACATCTCCATAGGAGTGAGTGCACAAGACTGATGAGGTTTCTTTGGGGTCTAAACTCACAACCCACAATGGCAATGAACTCATCTGGGCACTGAGCACCGAGAATTGTTCTGTATCTTTTCTGTGGGATAAATTAAGGTTGAAAGGATAAATCCCTGAAAAAATCCCAATGAACTTTCTGAAATTTATTCAGTTTTGAGTCTTTTACTTTAAATTGAAACAAAGGTGAAAAAGACTAATTATACCCTTTAGCTTGATTCGGATTGTTTGTGCTGTGCTGTGCAATACGTATTCACGTATTCTAGTGTTTTGCACAACCTTTTTCAAAGCACGTGAACAGTAGCTCTTTAATCATGTTGAAGTCTCATGAAAAGGCTGCTCAGGAATCTGTGCTACTAACCAGATTGCAAGAGGTTTCAAAAATTTAAGTGAGTTGTTGGGTCACTCACTTTGGAGATCTGTCCCTTATTCCACAGCCTTCCACCCTGTGTTGTAACCCACCAGGTACTGAATGCTCCATGAGGAAACATAGCCCTCTTTCCTGGTGGAATAAGGCACCTTGAATTTCCTTGAACTGCTGCATTTTAAGAACTTCTCCATGGACAATACCCATGGAGAGGCTGACCTAGGATAACTCATTCCTACTTATTCCTCTGAAGCTGCATGTTCAGTTTGGGGAAATGGAAAAGGAGCACTGGGAGGTGACATAGAAAAAGACAGTCTTATGTTGTGAGCAGACTTTTATTTTTTTTAAATTTGCTTAGCGACCTTCCTCTCTATCTTGTCATGTGTTGTTTAAATCCAGGCTTAGCTCTTCAGGCTTCCCTGCAGCAATTTGATTTTCCTGGGGATACCCATGGTAGAGTCTTCATAATTTGGAAGCCTGGAGGTCATTCCAAAATTGATGAGGCAGCAATGAACAGAGAGCCCGAGGATTGATACAAGTTGCTAGGCAAAGTGGTCTGACTGAGTTCAAATGAAATGCTCATTTTGGCTTTCTGGCTTCAAAAATGAGGAATTATTATTAAATATAAAAAAATATAAAATAATAATAATAATTAAATAATTAATTTTTTTAAAAAAGTATCCCATTACCATGCCACTGATAGCTGGAAATCTTCCTCTCTCTTGCTTGCCTGGCAGCTGCTTAAACTGTTCAAATGCCTTTATGAGCCTAGTCAATGATTGGCAAGTCCACTTTTATGTCAGGAGATCAAAAAAAACCCATCTTTTTGCCTGTTTATTCCATTGCATTCTTAAGTCCTCTGTGCCATGACAATGGCAATGTCAACCCCTTCTTCAGGACTGAACTAGAAGCAGCCAACCTCATGCTAAGTAAAAGCTGTCTTGTTTATATCTTTAAACCACCACGGCTGTGAGATAGTATTGAATACACATCCTGATCCAAATTCTGGAAGGGACAAGGGAAAGATTGCCATTGGCTTTAGTAGCTTTTAAGTCATCCCAAGGATGCTCTATGCTGAGATATCAAAACATGGCTGGAGTTGAACGGCATTTGTTCTAAGGAAGCCAGTGAGATGTATTGACACTTATTTAACAGATGTTCAGAGTTTTCTGTGAGGTCCTCAGATGAAAGATCCTATAAAAGCTTAAAGCTGTTTTATTAATGAGCTGTTTTATCTCACTTCTGATACTCATCTGTTGCTTGTTCAATAAAAGTAACACCAGTATCTAAAAGGTTTCGGAAAGGCAGTGCGTGTAACTGCTGTTTTGAAGGCGTTGAATGAATGGGGTCTGATAGCTGTTAAACCTTGGGGAGATTGTTCTGCCAGGCAAGACTTAGAGTTTAAGCTTTTAAGTCTGCTTTTACATTGGAAGATTTTGAGATGTCTTAAGTGAAATGTCTGGGGGGTTTTCTGAATTCATCTCTTATCTTGGCTTCCCAGAATAATTTGTTGCAATAAAAACTGGATAGAGAGCCAGAAAATCTGTGAAAAATAGCCACACGACACATCTGTTGGTGTCACTGAGATTCAGCGGCGCGCTTGTGGCCATGGAAAGAGGAAAGCGGGTACAGACCTGAAATCCCAAACAATCCTCATGTCTCATAATCAGGAATAGAGAATTTGAGGCTTTTGTGGAAGAAGGCAAGTCCAACAACCACTTAAAGCATCTAAGTGTACACAGGTATATCCTGTTTCTGGCACATTTTTATGCACCTCATGTTCTGCTCTGGGCATGTTCATGAGCTCAACAGTCTTGGCTGAACCGACACAGCTATATGACTATTTCTCATCAAAGTTATGAGATCCAAAAACTAGAGGAGTTCACACTCACTTTCACCTTGGAGACCCTCTTCAATCTGGGAAAACACAGAGGGCATGCAGGTCAGGTCAAAGCACAAGCAGAAGAGGAGGGACTGTCCTCTTGTTCTTTAACAGCTTCCAGGTGAAAGCATTTCCCGATGCGGAGAATCTTGAAATCTAGGCTTTGTCAAATCCACTTCTTACAACTAGAAGGAGGGAAAATGTTCTGATCAAGGGGACCCTTTGTCTTTCCTTTTGAATCTTCTGTTACAAATAGCAATAGATGAAAAAAAGAGAGAAATTAGGAAGCTTTTTTGCTCAACAAAGGTTGATGGGTGATCCCTGCTGGGATATTTTCAGAAATTTTGGGTCTAACAGTTGTCTAATGCAAAACATAAGCATAGTTCAAGATCAATTTGTGCTTTTGTTTTTGTAAGTTATGAGCGGAATACCCACAACAAAACATAGTCCACCAACCACTAGGCATAATTATCAGTGTAAGCGTACCAGCAGTGCCAATAAAATCAGGCCTAGAATTTAATATGCAAAATGCCATACAAATTGCTGAGATGTTACTTACAGGGGGAGCCTTGATTTTATGAATTCATTGGAGACATTTCAGCTAATGCACAGCACATGAGGTGCTTGAAATGAATCTCATAATCTCATTACTTACCCATGCACAGCATCTGTTGGATATACATTACCTTTCAGCTCTAATGCAAAGTGGGTCCATTTAAAAAAGCGATTAAATCATAAAAGACAAGAGCTACCCAGGATGGGCAACACAGAGGAAAATGAGTACATCTGCATTTTCATTTGCACAAAGAATCAGTAACAACATGGGTCTAATAAGAAAGGGAGAAAGAAAAATTAATGGAGTATATAAATTTAAAGCACAGGAAGGTGATGCATTAGCCACTTTTTGTGTCTGAAAGTGAGCAAAAGAAAATGTTTGCCAGGACCAGGTCATCTAGAGATGAAAGGAGGTGGACCCTCGGGATGGTAAGGCAATCACAAGCAGCATTCGCAGCTCAGGAGAGCTGCATTTTCCTATAGACACAGACGGTTTTATTCAGTTACCTAAACATCAGGGGTTTGTACCCTCTTGGACCAGAAAACAGTGATCAGGAGGGATCCCTTACGGCAATTCAAATGGCATGAGTTGCCTTCAAATGATCAATCAGATCTTTTCCTAGATTGATCAATCCTTCATTGATTCTAATGGCAGATTTATTACTCAAAACACATTTAATTGTATAAATTAAGTGTCCTAGTTTACACGATGGTTCCCACTCTTAATCTCTCTGTGCCAGTGTCAGATGCCATAATCATACACAATCTCATTGTAAGTTTTAAGAAATTTACAGAGACAGTAATATTTTCTCCCAAAGCTGCCGGATAGAAACTTTCAGTTAAAAAGAAGTTGCATCCTAAAATTAGTAAAGTATATGACTTCAGTGGCACAAGAAATGGTGCCTGGTCACCTAAAACCCTGAAGAGCTTGTACTTTCTCCCCAAACTGTAACAGGAAACATATTTTTCCTCCAAACCTTTGTCTTTTATATTGTAAACACTTTTAGGGCTTGATTGATCGGGCTACAGGCTAAAAAAAGAGATCTTGTAGTCGTAAAAAAAAAAAAAAAAAAGGGAAGTAACATTTTCTTCAAACCTGGGAAAGGTGGAGGAAAAAAATCAAACCTTGTTCTTTGGGATATAGAGATGAGATGTTTCCTTCATTAAGAAGAATCATCTTTTGCTCGTTTAAAGACAATTATCATGGAAAAGGCTAAAATTGCAGGTAAAATTATTTCAGTTTTTAGAAGAAAAATTGGAGCAGAGAACCCCTAGGAAAAAGACTGAGGAATGACGTGGGATTCCTAGAACTGGAGGTTTCTCAGATCAGCTAACACTAGTGATTTGGCTGACTGCCTCTGGAGGCATGCACCCTTATATTTTCAGGGTTGTATCTCTACACTGAGCAACCCCAATTCCTGCCATCTTTCCCCATAGGTTGTGCTTTCAGATGTGTAAATAATTTTTCCTGCCGCTCCATCACTTTTGGCCCCACATCTGGGGCCATACCCAAAGCTGAGCAGAGTTAAAGGACCCTGGAACGGGTCTTGCAGATGCTGCTTTTGCCTAAAGCGTGTCTCGGTGTGACGTCAGATTTTGTGGCATCTGTGACATTGCAGATGTATGGGAAGCCTGGGGTCCGCTCTCCCCTCTAGACCTTAACCAGCCATTCCCCATCCTGCACTTGTATGGGTGAAAATCCCTGCAGAAATACAGAACTTGGTGTTCCCACACAAAGAAAGGAAAGAATGTGGTTGAGAGGGAAGAAGTCTGTCCTAAACTGCAATTGCCACCAGCCTAAAATTCTACTCTTCCCTGTAAACTCAGCCTCTCTCAAACTCAGATAAAAACATTTCAATTAGTTGCTTGTTTTTCTTGTTACCAAAAAAATTGACTAAGAGCAAATTTCAAAAACTCCTAGCAAAACTTGCAGCTGACATGCAGTTCCTTTTCTGGCAAATGTCAAAGTCTTGCCTTGTTTTAATGAATAATCATGGGAAATGGAACAGTAGGTTGGTTTTGCAGTTTTGCAGTAATAGCAGGTAGCAGTACAAACCCAGTGGCTGGGTATGAAGTGTGAATGAGAAGCAGCATTCAGCAGCATAGGTGTAATTATCCGAAGAGAAGGCTGTTGCCATCACTACAGTGACAAAAATAGCAAACTTAAGGAAAAAAACCAAACCCAAACACCAAACCTCTGCTTATTTTGTTCGGGGTTATAGGTGTATAATTAAATTGTGCATCAGGATATTCTTATGGACCTTAAACTTTGACTGTAAAATACCAGTTGCGCTGATAAATCACAAACACATGTACATAGATATTTCAGAGTTTTTCTGTTTGTTTGGGGTTTTTTTTAATAAGGACTGTAAAGGTTTAATTGGTGTTTAAGAAACTAATCAAAACCACAGAATCAAGAGAATCTGTAGCCACAAATATGAACTAAAATGGGCTAGGAATCATCTCGGCTGTAGGCATTGTATCTCAGCCAGTAATTTCATCTTAGGGATGCAGTGTGTGATAGATGGGAGGAATCGCTTGCTAGGACCGGTTCTCTCTAACTTAAAATGATGCTAGGAAAGAAGAATTTGCTGATGGCATGATTTTGAAAGAATGGGAAATAACATGCTAAAATACAGAATACTATTGCTCCCTTGGCTGAAAAAAAAAAAAAAGAAAAAAGAAAAAAATGCTCAAACCATCTCCTTTTCTAGAATTCCACCTCCTTTGTACCAGCTAGACATAGCTGGTAATATTCACTAAGAAATATTCCTCTCTTTTTAAATTCAGGTCTTTATATTTAAATAAATTTCAATGCAGTGGAGCTATTAAACTGAGATTAATTTTGATTGGTTTCAGTTCCTCCAATCTCTCTGTTGTTTGCAAGACTTCAGAACTCTACTGTAGCTTTAGAGGACTACCAAGATTTGGGAGGGGGGACAGGACTGTTCCTATTTTTTGGTTTTTTTTCTTGGTATGATTGATCTGCTTTTCTAAATTCTCTTAAGTACAGTAGTGGCCAGTTAACTGCATGACTGACTGACAGAATATTTCTCATGGAAAAAAAAAAAGAAAAAAAACCAACAAAACCTAAAAACACCAGTTGCAACAAACTGGGATTTCTACCCCCATTCAGTGTTACTCCTCAATACGTTTTTATGCATGAGTGCCACAGTGCAGGGTGAAGCAGGAGATTCACCACACAGGGTCATCGGAGGCACTCCAAAGGTAGGATGGATATTGCTATTTCCACCTTGAGCAAGGATTTCCTCCAGTGACATACTTCGGTGGGGATAAATCCCTCGGGCAGAAGAACACACAGATGTTGCTACTCTGCCTCTGGCCTATTAAGAGCCAGAGCAAATAGCTTTACAGTCTTTCTTTCAAAGCAAATACGCCTCCGACAGACTGATTCTCAGGAGGCAAAACTGATTGCAGGAACTTCACATCTTGTTTCATTACAATTCAGGAAGCTCTAATGCTTGGCACCCGCTGAGGATTTGTCTATCTCCAGAAGCGTAGCCAAGGGTGAACAGAGGTAAACAAAGTTTATCCTCTTCTAATTTGAGCAACTGGCAGTTTACAGCTCCATGTGGTGGGCCTAGAATACCAAAAAAGTGCCTTTATCCACTTGTTTATTAACTCCCACACAAGAGTCTCGCGCCAAAAGAGAACAAAGATGTCTTTATCGTTCCTAGGGACAAAGCCTGTCAGATGGAGAAGAAAGCTAAAACTAGCAGGGAAGAAACTGACTGCAGCCTTATTTCCTATGGAAAAGCATGCTTTTCTATAACTTTAAGCATTTTTCTGTGTGTGGGTGAAATCAGAGTAAGGCAACGACCTCAGAAGAAGACTGGGGGTGGTGTTCAGGTTGACTCACACCTATCACTGTTAGCTCAAATGGGAAATATGCCCAGACCTGACTTTAAACCATAATCTGGTACTCAGAAATTCCCTCTAATGTTTTTTTTCCCCTCAGGTTTTATGTTTTGCCTGCTGATCAACCCCTCCGATGATGTGCCAGGAGGTTTGGAATCAATAGCCTTGATCTGAATTGTATCATCTCTCACATTTTCTGTTGTTCTTGTTGTTATGAGATACTCGTTGTTTTAAGACATCTTCTTTCAGATACTGCATTTGTGAGAGGCAGAAGATTTCCTACTTGGCTTCCTGTTATGCTCACGCAAAGTGTTTTGATGATCTGTTTCTTTTTATGGCTTGAAGGTGGTTAGGAATAATCTGCAATCACATTGAAGAAAGCCATGGTAAGTAAATTCTGGAGGCAAGATAAAAGAACGCAGAAGTGACTACCCATACACAAATCATTCATGCTATAATGAGATAGCAGAGCTGATTCTGCATCATAATTATAAAGGAAGTATTTGTCGGTTTTCCACAAAGAGACTGAGGCATTGCAATTTCGTTAGTGTCAGGTGTATGCTGTCGGTATATTTATCACAAGTAAGCATAAAAAGATCTTTTGAAAGCTCACTGAAATTGAGAGGAAAGTTTTCCACTGACTTTAATGGAATTTAGATCAGGTACAAAACACAGAAATTAGTGTTAATAATTACAAAATTACCCAATTTACAAAAATTTAAAAATTTAATACAAAGTCTCTGTAAAGGAAGAATGTTTAACAAGCTTTTCTAATGGCAGGTACAGATCATACGCAGCCTGCAGTGTCCCCAGGAACCAGTTCCAGGGTTGAACACAGGATCTGCTCACACGACAAGGGCCTGAAGAAGCAGCTTCAGAAAAGAAGGGTAGAAGGGACCTCAGCGGTCATCCAGTCTACTTCTGCCCCTTCAGCTGGCATCAGTTACGCCAACCCTACTCCTGATGGCTCTTTTGCTGTGCTAAAACATCAGACTTTCCCACCACCTCTCAGAGCTCTGAGCAGGGAATCGGTTTGCCAACAGTCCCCTAAACAACAGGATTAGGGACCGCTGATTTCTAGGTCTTCCTCTGAGGTTTGCAATCAATCCACAGTGGTTTTGAAAAGACAGGAAATTCAGGCAGACAGACAGCCTGGTAGCCAAAACTTACTTCTATTTATGGCAATCAGGACAGGGTCATACAGAATCGTTAAAGCTCTGAGCACCATGGGAGATGGGTGTCATTGCTTGATAGTACTGTATAAAACTGTAACAGTAAAAGCAAAATCAGCATTGAAAAATGATCAAAGTAATGTGATTCATTGTCCTTTTTGGTGCTGAAGATGGCCTTAGTCACAGTCTATGGGAGGCAGCAGAGAAAATTGCTTCTCTGAACATAATAGCCCATCCAGTGAGTGAATAGCTCACAAATTTCCAAGAAGGATTTGAATGGGTGAACTGAGAAATAGAAAAGGGAAAAACACCAGAATATTTGAGAAATTTCTTCAAAGAACCCTAGAGGTGGATGTAATTGAGGACTAATTAGTCCTTCTGAGTATAACTTACCAATATTTTCTTTTTGCAGCACCATGACCCAGGAGGCTCAGAGCACCCTGGTACAGGAGGCAGAGACCTCAACCCTCAGCAACCAACTGGCTCCTGTGACAGACGGTGCTGTCAAGTGTAGGAGAGAAGGTTTTCCTCTTAAAGAAGCCTGTATGATCATCACCAAGCTGGAGTTAGTCATCTCCTACTACTGTGCTTCATCTTTAACTGCAAAGCATCTGGACAACCCTCCAGCTTTTACAGTTGATGGAAAGATTCATGGTGAAGCTTTGTTGCTCTCCCCATGGGCCACTTTCTACAGACATTAATCAGTTCCCCATTTTCTGGCACAACTGTGCTATGTACTCAAGAGAGATCAGCGGGATTCATCTGCAAGAAGTAAACAGCAAGAGACATCTAATCTTTGCTTGACAGAAATGAATCTTTTAGGTACTGCTCACCAGTTCTGAATGATGCTCTGGATCTTCCACCTCTCCAGCCTTGGAGAGTCATTTGCCTTTTCCCCAAGGACATGAGCCTTTTAATACTGCCTTAGCTCACAATCCTCATGAATAATAATGAGGAGGGAGACAGACTTCCTACGCTCATGAGGCTGCACATGAAGGAGCAGTTGCCTAGCCACTTGGGGTTAAGGGCAACACATGAAAAATCACACCTCTGATTGAAAAAGGCAGGGAAGACTGAAAGGGGGGGAAAAAAAGAAGCTAGCTGAGCCTCTTAGTTCAGCCCTGAGGGAAGAAAAGCAGATTCCTCACAGCTGTAAGTCTCACGGTATCAGGGCTTTCCTTACGGTCCTTGCTCTCAAGTCTGAGTGATGAGACGGAAAGTC
Source organism: Haliaeetus albicilla (assembly GCF_947461875.1). Classification (NCBI taxonomy): domain Eukaryota; kingdom Metazoa; phylum Chordata; class Aves; order Accipitriformes; family Accipitridae; genus Haliaeetus; species Haliaeetus albicilla. The sequence goes on from NC_091484.1 coordinate 78,882,871, forward strand.
TACGTTTTCTTCCCATTAATAAAAATAGTTGACAGCCCCTCCTGATGATAAGACAAGCCAGTTAATGAAAACTCTGTGGGCTGTGACACCAGAAAGCCAGAAATCAAATTGCCTGGATTCTACCCTCTTTTGGAAAGGGAGGCAGGAGGGGACCAACAGGCAGAGGTTCAGGGATGGGAATTCTGTGAAAAGGTATTGAGAGACAGCACTGTTCACAGCTACTGGGTTTTTCTTCACACTTTCCTGAGATAATCCCACTGCTTCAGTATTCTCTTGTGTGATGCAGCATGTTTTGAAATCCTATCAAATCATTCCTCATTCTTTTGCTTTTTTTTTTTTTTTTTTTTTTTTTTTAATGTATTATGTCCTGGCTAGTTCAGAAAGATTACTTCCCAGAGAAGTAAGTCCCTCTTTTTTTCCTTAAATACAAGAACAGAAGATAAGTGTTCTAGGAGGGAACAAACTTTATCTAAGGCAAAAAAAACCAGCTTTACAGCAACCTCCTAACCAAAGCAATCTTCTTTTCCATTTGCAGTAAGTTTTTGCTCTGTCTATTCCAAAGAGATCTGAGTATCTAAAACATGAAAATACCCAGACCATTCTTTCACTTACCAAAGGTCCTGGCATTGAATCCTCCATAGCAGATGACATTTGTAATTCTTTGTGATTCTTACACTGTTTTTTTCAGGGTGATACCATCTCTAGAAACAGTCCTTAATCTATTTTGATGCTTACTAACCTTTTAAATTACTTCCCTTTCCTTCTTGGTCTGCGATACCTTGTATCTGTCAGGTCAAGGTGAACAAACCCACCAGCATGCCCCATCTTATGCAATAAAACCCCTAATTTTTTCATGCAGTCAAGATTTGGCCAAGCACCTTCAGAGAATGGCTTTGATGCTGAACTGATATTGATTTTTGGTTTCAAACTTCAGCCAGTTAGCCAGGCCAAGGAGTGGGATAGCAGACACTACGCTCTGGTTTTGCTCTATCCACAACCACTTAAGGTATTTTCATCCCTTTTTGTTCCTTCCCAGTAAACTCAGACCTGGTGATCTTGGACTCAGCTGTTTAGATGACCAGTAACTGTTCCTCACTGAAGGGTAGAGGAGACATGGTCTACCTTCCAGGAGAATACCTTCCCTCCATTCCACTCTCCTTACATTATTCAAAGGTGAAAACTGAGTCACTGAATTCAGCATAAGTCAAAAAAACACTGACAGGCAAGATATTTGAGAGCTGTTTACATCTGCCAGTTAATTGGCTATTGCCTATGCAGTAGCAGTTGATAGACAACATCAAGAAAATAGTGCCCCCAGAGAAAATTATCTCGTCTTTACACCCCTTGCAGTCACCTGGGAAATATGCTATTTCTGATAATGCTATGCATCTATTACGTGGGAAGGAAAGTATCCAATCTGTACTTTTGCCGACAGGCATGCTGTATTGGTCGTACTCTCACCAATATATCATTTATTTGTTTCAAGTCAGCTCAGCAAGTCCAGTCCTGGGAAATGAGTTGGAAGGGTTGCTTCCAAAAAACAATTAACAGGTGATATTTCTTCTAAGCTGAATTTTAACTCAAGTCTGGACAAGAAAGGCGCATTAAAGAGCATTGGTAAACATCTTTCTTAAGTTAACTATGGAAAAGTTCTTTCCCACAGCTGTTCAGAGCTGCTTGCTCATTTGAAGCTCAGAAGGACAGACAACTGATATTGGGGTATCTTGTGGGCTTTCTGGAAGCTCAAAACTGAGGTGGCCAGGTTCAAAGCCGCAAAGTCATTGCCTTTGAGATAACGTATGGGAGAGTCCTGTGACATCTCCATAGTGCCAAGGCCTGATCAAGGGACTCTTCACCATTGCAAGCCCCTGGGCTGCAGGCTGAGGAGAGACTCCACACCCTGCAGTCCAACCCACAGCCTCAACCACACATGGACCCTTCCATCATACGCAGAGCAGCCAGACTTCCAGTGCTCAATGCTAAAAGTAAATACTAAATGCAAAGTTTTGGGAGGGGGGATCCCACGCTGTGTCTCAGCTGCCTACTTTGATCATTGTCATCTTTGCGTGACAGATATTGTCAGAGACAGTATTTAGGGCTTATTGGAACACAGGGCTGATACTCTGTCTTACACTTCCTCCATTTCTTACACCCCAGGTAAATCTCTGTCGAACACATCATAAATCTGGCACTGTGAGATTCACACTTCACTTGCTGTACCGGATGAAGACTGCATAGAAAAAACTTGTTTCTTTGCTATGGGAAGCTGGTAGGCATCGGCGGGGGGGATTCCACTGACATGTTGACCCCCCCACATGTGTCTCAAGCCTCCTGGTGCAGGGGAGCAGCAGGGCGGGCAGCTGGCTGCACCTCTGCTGGTTATTGGTGGTGGCACAGGAAGCCCCCCGCGGAGTCTGCAGGGCGGTGATGCAGGGAAGGGGAAGGATGTGGTCGGCAGCAGCAGCTATCAGTTGCACTCATCTTAAGATAGGCACGTTTCTACATGGGAAGGTAGCGAACGCTCTCCCTCCCACCACCCGTCTCCAGCTTCTATGGTGAGACCAAAGGCAGAGACGAAGTTTATCACTTTTTCTAAGTTGCCTCATTTTGCTTCCTGTTTTGAGCAGCTACAGCCAAAACCACCTTGTTCTGAGAATATAGCGGCTTCCAGCGTGATTGTTCAAGCAGATTTCAAATGAAGGCCTTCCAGTGCTGCTACTGTACCAAACCTGGCAACTAAAGCCAACGCGCCAACTCCGTTAGCTAATAGGAAGAGGAGCCTTTTACCCACCGTTTCAGCTAAACACCAAAAAAGCATTTAATATGCGACGCACACTTATTTCTTAACTTCATGTTCCCATGCATCTTACTGCTTAAGTGTTTAAAAGCATTGTATCTTGTGTTAGCTGCACAGAGCTGTGGTCTTCCTCGCAATATAATGTCCATTCATCCTCTCTGTTCACCCGATGAACTTGACTTTTGCTTGGTCAGTCCAACTACTTCTCTGGTGCGGGATCAGGAATCAGAGCACGGAGAACTCAAAGGCAGCTGATCTTCTGTGCTTAATACAGTTGAACAATGTTCAGCACTGTCAGCATCTGTTCCTGACAACGTGTTTTTAATTGTAAAAGACCTATTTGATGAAGCAATGGGTTAGTGGATAATGCAAATTTATATAAATTAATACCAACAGAGTCACAAAAATACTTTTTAGCTAAAAGAAAGCAAGCCATTAAATTCACTGCACTCTTATTATATCAGTGTCTTATTCCATTATTTTCACCCTAACTAAACTTTGGACTTGTTTTTGTTGAACCATACATAAAAGCAACTTTTTTTTTTTTCATATAACAATCATTTATTTAATATTGTGCTACAATTCAAACTTTCTTTTGAACTAGAAAATTGTTAGAACCCACTCTTCCATCTAGTACCTAAGCCCCAAAGGCAAGAGAAATTAGCTACCGTCATAGCTGGAAGCTTAGTTTGATGCTGGCTAGAATGCACATTAAACAATGCAAATGTTATAAGGTGGTGCTATGAAATACACCTGCACACCAAAGCATTTCCCACTGACCGATGAATCCTACCTTTACAAGCTCTAATTGAAGAACACCACTCAGGTTGTTAACTTTCGCACAGGGATAGCAACACAGACTGCAGGTGGCAGATAGTCCACCAAGAATTACTCACTGGCTCATACATCTGAGCTGCTGGAAGAGCTGTTGTTACCTGCTGAGCCAGGTAACTGTATCTGTCTCCTTTCCTCGCAGTGGGTCGGGACAGAAAATACTCAGACTTAAAGGTTGGTTTGCATTTAGCACTTGACACAGCTGTCCTGTGTTAATGGAGCTGCTCAGCCTTTTCCCATGACAGGCAGGAGAGGGCATTGCTTGGGCATGGGATGGGAGAGACACTCCTCCCCAAGGACAACTAAACCTGTGCTCACTGGCATTTCTGTGTGCATCCATTTCAGATGATGAATGGAGAACTGCTCCAGCCGTACCTTTGTACCCAGTGTTTGTTCATCCTCCACCTCCCCACCTTCCACTTCTCTCTGTAGCTTGTGTCTCTTCTACACTTAGCCACCTTCTTCTCTTCCCAGTAGTATCTATAAGTTATCACCAACCCTTTGCTAGTGTTTCCTTGAAGGCACACAGTTACGCAGGCAAGTGGTAAGACTTCAGACTCAACACAGTACCAGCCCTCCAAGAATTTAGTCTGCTCCCACCATTGTAGCGTTGGTCCAAGATTCTCAGGCAGGAGTTTTCTGTTGGAAAATGTTTTTCTGCGCAGTGCTGCAACGTTCTTCAGGAATGTGATGACTTCTTCAAGTGAGCGGTCAGGTTAGTCAGCTGGTGTCCTGCCAGCCCACCTTCCCAGGCGTTCTGGCATCACAGCCACCTATGAAACGTCCAAGCCAGGATTCAGGCTGCCAACTTTCCAGGCACAAGGGATAGCATGAAACTATTGCTTTGTTTCCACAGTGGATGAGGGTTTGCTGTTGCAGAAGTGGCCTGGTACTTTTGCTCCTTGCTTATTCCCTATGCTGAGAGGCTTCTTGGGAATCTATCACAGTTCTCTTTGCCAACTCCCCTCACCCCCAGTATCTTTAATTGGGCAGTTTTTTATATTCACAAAGTCTCATCTTATTATTGCCTAAAGCTGGTAAGTTTTGGAGAAACCTCCACCTCTGAATGTTTATTCTTCTCGGCTTTGCACAATTGGTTAGAAGACAGCAGTGGTGTCTAGGTACTGAAGAAGCTAGGAAAGCAAAGTCAAGGGTTTTTTTGCTGATCAAGAAAATATTTTGGTTTAATTCCCTTCCCTTTCCCCAAAGAATACAAAGTTTGGCTGAATTTTCTATGGGATAAAGTTCTATGACATTCACTGGCAATGTCTTTCTACATGTTCTCTACAAGGTTAGTTTTAAGTACGAGACCTGCCCCTGTGCATCCATCAAACCATTGCTAGAGAGCTTTAATGCTGACAGATTACCATTTTGTGGAAAATATCCCTTCAGATAGTTGGGAAAATGCCACCTTTTTTTCCCATAGCTGACTTGTGGTAGATTTGACAAACCAACATTTTCTTCTGATTCAATCCCAACTGGCTTGCCAAACTCACTGGATCTTGGGCCAGCCTTTCCTGGAGTTTCTTTTATCTAAGGAAAAGAAAGCAGCCTTAAATAAATGAAGCTTGATTCAGTGATGACCAAAATGACAATTTTGCCTTACAGTTTAGATTTTCAACTGGAGGTATGATAAAATACCTAGACTAAAGAGCAAAGACCAGGATCACAACGAGAAGGTAGGTAAAAAATCAGGAAACTAGAAACAGAACAGCAGAGTAAGGATAGGAACCTGGAGGACTGCAGCACACCAGAACAAGATTCACAGCAGGCTGAGAAGCAGTTTGGGGTTTAGCTATGGTTTGTCTCCCTCCTGGTGTCATCTGTGCCACAGGACCCCTCTTGTGGGATCCATATTGTTATAATCCCCAGTGCTGTGAGACAGAACATATGGCTTATTCTCATGGGTTATTGTGGAAACTAGCAAACAGTAAGTTAAAAGCACCTCCTGAATAACATATATTTTTGAGAAAATGGATTAGCTCCCTTTTGGTTTTTTTGGTGGGTTTTTTTTCGTCTTTATTGCTTTCACTCAAGGAGGAGGAAATTAAGGAGAAAATACTGAGGATGTGGCATGACACCATTTTATGAATGAACACCTTTGAGGATGCCTTTGTTGTGGATCTGAATAATTGAATTGAATTCCTATGTAAACAGAAATAGTAGCCACAGAGTGGCAAATGGACAAGGAATGTTCTAACTTCAGAGAACAACAAAGTGAGCTGCTAAATGTTCACTTTTTTTTGGCATTGCTCTCTCTTCCACTGATGTGAATCTGGATTGGTTCCTCTGAAAACTGAGTGTGGTCTTCCTCTCTGATCATTCTTGATATCCTAAATTTAGGAGAAAAATAAGAATAACTGCACTAAAATTACATATAATCTTCCTTCCAAATGTACCCTATCATTAGACAGATATACAGTACATGGACTATTATCAAGCCCATAATCATAGATTTCTCAAGAGATCTGAAGCCTACACAAGCCCTGTATTATTCTCCAGGGCCCCTAAATGCAGTACAAAATTAGAGCCACTCTCTAAGCTGTAGTGCTCTGGGTGAAATAATACAAAGATGATACAAGTATCTACAGATTTCAGTGCACCTCATCAGACAACGTGAGCCTTATTGCTTCTCTCCAAGACCTTTAAGATCACTGAGTCCAGCTGTCAACCCACCACCACCATGCCCACTAAACCATGTTCTGAAGTGCCTCGTCTATGTGGTTTTTGAACACCTCCAGGGTTGGTGACTCCACCACTACCCCGGGCAGCCTGTTCCAATGCCTGACAAACCTTTCAGTAAAGAATTTTTTTATAATATCCAAACTAAACCTCCCCTGGGGCTACTTGAGGCCATTTCCTCTCCTCCTAAAGTCCTTGCCAACCACACAATTTCACACCACCCAAACTCACACCCTGAAAGGATGTTGTAGACATTGTCCCACTCTCCCTCCACCCTATGGCTTGTGATTTTCACATGCTTTGCATGTATTTGTTCTCTGTTTGGAGGAGGCCATTGGAAAAAATCTGTCAGCAATTTCATGTGAGGCTAGAAAGGGAAATGGAAAATAAATGTTTGACATTATCATGTCACCTAAGCTGGGCATCAGCTCACAGATTAAGATACATGTCTAAACATTGGTGTTATGACTGCGCTGGGTCTGTCAGTTCTCATTAAAGTCAATGAAGGCTCACCTGAAATGGTCAATGAAGCCTGGAGAGCAAATCAGTCAATCAAATGCTGTTGCTGACATATGGGTGAGCTAAACTGCTCTCCAGGCTCCATGACTTAGGAGATAGGAATCTGTTGCTTCTAATGCCATTTTAGACACAATAGGGTATCTATCTGAGACATTCACAGGAAACTGTCAAATATGGCACAGGACCTATGGACACCTCTGCATCCTGCGCTGGCAGCTGAAGGTCAGACTGGGGGCATGAGATCAATTCAAACAGTACGTGGGCATCTCAGCTCACCTTTGCATCTCCCCTGATTGCAGTGGAGACTGGATGCCCAATATGCACAGAAACAGTCACCTATGCTCTGATTCCTTAATTTACAAGCAGAGTCACAATGCCAACTTTCTGGATTAACTCAGTACATGACAAGGCATGAGATGCAAGACTAAAACCTGTAATCCTCTTACCCAAGTTGATACTCAATTTCTTAGAGATATGTCCTTGAGATGTGACAAAACCTAAAATACTCCTCTGTTTGTTGCATAATTCTGCAGAACTTCATAATTTTTCTCTTTCAAATTTTTCATGCTTCTGAGCATGAAAAAAGGAAGGGAAGGGAAGGGAAGGGAAGGGAAGGGAAGGGAAGGGAAGGGAAGGGAAGGGAAGGGAAGGGAAGGGAAGGGAAGGGAAGGGAAGGGAAGGGAAGGGAAGGGAAGGGAGACACAACCCAAATTGTACTTTCCTAATGGCTACTTTAGACTCTTGTTCTGCTGCTGGGCCTTAGCGCGGGTGTCAGCTTCATTTTCACTTACCTCAAGACCCTCATCCACTGTCCAAAAGCTTAGAATAGCCTTAGTATCAAAGAAAATGGCATCTTATGGGTACAAGGGAATGCATAAATTGGCACCAAACATCTAATTCAGCCTCCTCTAATCCACGTGGGGATCCTGATACACACACAAATCAAATGCAGACAGTGCAAAACACACTACTACTTTTCCAATCTGTTCCTATCTCACTTTGGATATGTGCCCATGGTGCAGTGAAAAAAAATCATAGCCAATTATTTTTTGCTATACAGTTTCTCTAGAAACAAAGATAAATCCACCTGGTTCATCTAATCTGCCTTTGGCTGTTTATGTTGATGATTATGGAAAGCACAGCCTTGAAAAGAAATTATCAGAAGCACATTAACGCTTATGCCATCAGGCATATTGTACTGGTTCAGTGACACGATAAGGGTCTGTTTGCTTCTGTTCTTTCGTATTAAACAGTACTGGTGGAGGCAGTTAGAGCAAGGCAGTAGGCAGGTGTGCAGGTCCTGCTCAGAAGAGGTGTGAAAGCACAATTTTCACTGGTTTATTTAGCTTAAACCAGAAACTCTAGCTTCCTTGCTTAGGCACCATAAAACATTGTGACACGACAACAGGAAAGAAGAGAAAATCAGAAAAGCACAGAATGTAAATTGTTTATAGTGTTCGAAAATGTAAAATCAACTGGGCAGCTTGGAGAAAAAAAACTTGGAGAGAAACAAATCAGCTTTTACTTGAATGCAAGATTAGGAAAGGCTTCTGCTAAGTGTCTGAATCCTTGCTAGGTAGTCTGGAGTGTTGGCTTGATATTCAGTGAAGGCCATAACACAGGTATGGCATTTTTCATGTTAATGCACAAATTTGAAGAAATTTTTTGGATGCTAAAACCTAGCAGACCATGAATCACCTTCATTTTGCTTAGTAATGCAAAATATTAAAGATATAGAAATCTATTATTTTGTTTATGTCCCAGAGAGCCCTCTCAAATCTCAAGCATCCTTAAGGAGGTTCACACCTTGCACTTCTGAGCTCCACATGCTAAAACTCTTCCTCATTGCACCGGTATCATTTGTACCAAATTTGGGATCTAGCAGCCAGCCATCTGCTATGGGGGAACCCCCCAACCATAGCCCCCCTGAGAAATCAGACACCTACTGCAGCTTCATACCATGACTCCTCTCTATCATAAGACCCAATATGCATTGATACCCTTTTGTCATGCATATTAAAGGAAAATTACTTTTCCTGTACCTCACAAGAGGTTTACTCTTCCATAGGGCCAACTTTTCTCTTCTTTTTCCTTCAAAAAGGGCTTTGGCCAACTTTTCCAATAGAAGGGTAAAAGGGAAAACAGGAACTGAAGGAGACCTGAGGCCAGCAAAATGGAAGAGGTCTGATTGAGCAATGATATTCTGTGGTTGCTTTTTCCTTTCCACGCCCCAAAAAGAGTATTGAGAAATATGGACTCACACTTCGGTGAATACACAAGCCTTTTAGACTAGGGAAAAGGGGATTTCAGAAACAAGATTATTCTATGATCACCCATTAGGGGGCATCTCTCCCCTTCACGTAGAGTCTCTGGAGGCTGGATCTCAGACGAGTTAGCCCATCAGCCCCATCCTGCTCATCTGCTCTAAGCCAAGCCTGCTTCTGACAAGTGCTCAGGAAATTATGAAGTTTGTTCTCTGCCTCACTTCACCTCTGAGTATTTACAAATGTCATGGACAGTGTTTGTTTGGGGAAGCCAGCCGGTTGTGGTGGGGTTTTTTATTTTTTTCTCCCTCCTGTTCTTTTTTACAGCCCATTATCAAAACCACAGCAGAGATCAAATTTAGCATGATCTCATCAAAACCCTGCAAGAGCTCAGCAAGCCCGTTCCAAGTAAAGGAGGGTTTGCATTTATCCTTGTCCCCAAAGGCTTACTGCAGGACTCAAGGTGAGCAGGCAGGTTGCTACTGTGGTGATTTGTTTTGCTTTCAGAGGGTTTTTTTATTCTTTCTTTTTTTTTTTTTTTCACCCAGCAATGCTGATAGCTCAAAATGAAAATTTTTCATTGCACCTTCCCAGCTGCAGTCAAGTGCCTTTTCAAGTAGAGGCTGCAATCTCTGATCAAACCCAGAGTAAATACTACTACAATAGCAGGAGGTGAAAGAACTACTGCTTCTGAGACTGAGGCTAACTTGTAAGACCACGTGGTGTATTCTTCTAGTATATTTGGCAGTCTTCCTCCAGAAGACTGATTCCCTTCTCACCCTCACAGTCTTTACTGTTCAATTAAACTTTTGTCTTACCCATAAAGTAACTTCCCTGCTGACAGAGGCTAAGGAAAACTGTAGCCAGGACTGCCTGCAAGGATGGGTGACAAGAATAAATAAAGTTATCAAACTGCTTTTGCATAAGAAATGTTCAAAAATACTTGATCTCTTTTCTCTGGAAAAGAAACGACAAAGGAGGATGTGACAGAAGGCAGGAATGCCCACAGAAAGTGAGTAGGATACTCTTGTTTACTATTTTTTTCAATACAAGAATTAGAAATACTAGAAATAGCATAAAAACTAGTGGGTAGTAAGTTCAAAACAAAATAAGGATGGACCTTAAGAGGTGAACCATGGTGTATCTAGATTCAGTATTTGAAGATACTCACGCCTCCAGCCCTTCACCCTGGCCTGCTTCCTACGGTTGTCATCTCTCAAACAGAACTTGGATGATAAAGAAGCTGAGAGAAAAACAAAATGACTCAAACAGGCTACAAAACTTACTTCCTATCTCTGTTACCCTTGCTAGGAAACTGTGGAGATGAGAATCCATCGCATGAAACAATGAACATGCAGATAAATACTTACCATGGGATTAATTTTATTTAAAATTGCCTAACTGCCATGCAGAAAAAAGCACGAGATAATGACACTCTTTGTAGTCAGTGGAGTAATGATGAGCACACACTTGAGCTCATCCCGACACAAGTGTTTGAAATGGGTGGGATGATCTACTCAGTAAAGTTGCCGTAGTCAAAAGGGAAGCAGAGAGTCTGAGTAATTAAATGAGACTCCGAAGTGCGTGGAGAGATGCCAGTCTCCAAGCACGACTCTCGCTGCCTCTCTTACACATCTCCCACTCAGTAGACTCAGTTGCTTTCTGGAGATGTAACTGTCATTGCGCTGCCTGAAGAGGGAGCCTGGAAAACTCTCTAAGACTAGAAATATGACTTTTAAATCCCACAGACAATAGAATTTCAAATTAATTTCAAATTGAAAAAATTTTATTGTAATAGGCACAAGCCCAGATTTAACAGGTTCTAGGAAAAATCTGTTTAATTGTGGGTAGTATGTGTTCTGATAAAAAAGGTAAAAAGAAAAAAAATTACACTGGTCAAAAGACAAAAGGGCAGTTACAACTTCATATGAGTTCTCTATCCCTTTGTCAGTACAAAATGCAGAGTGTTTTGTTAAGCAATAAAAAGGCAGAAACAACTGTATTCGTAAGAATAAGTGACAAGAGAGGCCAGATAGTATTGGCTGGTTTACTGCATATTTGTATAAACAACATGACCTGATGGATGTGGTTATAAGCCCATTCCTTCATCCAAAAATCTAAATTTGTCTCCACAGCTCAGACCTTGAAAAATCTGGTTTTTTTTTTTTTTCCTTTCTTCGAGTATAGATTGTGGTGCAGAAGGTTGGGCATGAGTAAGACTTAATTTTGGTACATATTTTCACCATGACACGGTGCACAAGGATTGCCTTATGGGAGGGATTGTGGCCTTATCACTTTTTGCGTCTATCTAATTAGTCATATGCTACGAGGAGAAGGAAAAAGAAGTGCTACTGTGTGCAAGAATGAACGCTCCTATGATAATGTCTCTGACAATGCCCAGGCCTTTTGGCTGACAAGAAACTGGTTGCTCTTTTAATTGTCCCAATACAAGACATGGCTTAAGGGAACAGGCTGAAAGAATTTGGATTTCCTTAATTTGGAGAAGAAAGGCTGGAGGACGTACAAAAACAGGTTTTGAGTGTCTCAGAAATAGTTCTCAGAGTGGAAGAGGACAAACTGTTCTCTGTGTCCATGGTGGCTAGGTCAGGAAGCCTTGGACATAAATTACCAAAAAAACCTTTCAGACTGGTGATTAGGACAAACATTATAACAGAAATACAGAAATACAATAACAGCAATACAATAAAATCAATTGCTTGGAGCAGCAGCCACCTCCACTGGGCATCTTTAAGGATAGGGCAAATGTTGGTCAAGGATGGCTTATAGTGTTGTTCCTGCCTAAGGACATAGACAAGCACTGCATAACCTTTCAAAATTTTCTGATTCCCCATGGCACTCTTTTTAGTCTTATTCTCACAATTGGAGTCCATTATCTACTGTATTAGTTTGACTGTTTCAACTATATTGATCTACTGAATCATTCTTAATTGTGGCCTTAACAAAATCATCACCTTGTTCCAGCTTTTATTTGTTCACTGAAATGGTAGTAGATTAGATCTGTTATATGTCTGCTTAAGCAAATTTTTTCCTCAGCCATTTCTGAAAATAAGTGTAGGTAGCACTAGCTAGTTGCAATGAAATCAAAGACTGCTGGGCCATAGAGTATTCAAAATAAGCTATGAGTAAAGCCACTTAGATCTCCTTCTAAATTAATATTCAGCTCTTGCACACTATTAATAGCATTGTCAAACTTAGCTAAATGCTTCACTTTTTCTAAGCCACAGATAGGCAAACATGGAACATCAAGGCAAGAAAAAGCAGAGGTCTGTCAAGCAAACATAGCTTGCCCCTGGCAAGGAAAGTGAGAAGGGTGAAAGGATCGCCTGTGACTATATAAAGTTTAATGTCCCTACTTTCTCTGCCTCTATTCTCTTTTCTTCAATACCCCCAGCTATACAGGAGTCTTCTGTTAAGAGGGGAATTCATCTTTGGAGCTAGGTTGATCTTATGACCTTGGCTTCCCTTTTCCCTGTAGGGCAGAGCACAAGGAATAAGAAAGTTTTCTTTGGACTGGTTTCCTGCGCTTCATTAAAAATCTTAGGTTAAGTTCTGTAACATTCACATTCAGCATATGTAAAATAATCTGTCCATAACTGAGATCTAGTCGTAAGCCAGCCCAGTAAAAGCAAATTCTGAATCAGGAGACTTAATAATCCTTCCAGAATTCATAGTAGCATTAAATATGATTATGATGAATACTCTTGCAATCCATCTAAATACCCACTTTGGGATTTGTTGTGGTTTTGGCCTTTTTCCAGAGCGGAATCACAGAATCACAGAACTGAAGAAAATTCTCCAGAGGACTAGTTAGCCCCTTTTTCCTAGTGACATGATTTCTGACAGATGTTTGTCAAACCTACCCTTAAAGATATTTTGTAAGGGAGATTCCCCACCTATACCCACACAATTATTTCCAGTGCCTCATTTTTCACTCCATTAGAGATGGGAGGCTTCTTAAAGCCTAATCTTAGTCTCTTTACTCCAAGTTAAGAACATGACTTCCTATTCTATTCTCCATGGGTTTTGGAAAACAGATTATTTATTTCTTCTTCAAACACCCTCTTAGATATATGAAGACTAATATGTTCCCCAGATGGGTGTTCCCTTTCTCAGTCTAAGCCAGCTCAAAATGCCTACCTCAGCCCATTTATGTGCAGCTTGTCTTTTAGAGTCAGGACTAACAAATTAACCCTTTCTATAACAGAGGTCTGCCTTGACATCAGAATTGTAACACATCATCAGGTAGGCCCACTCAAACCGATGTTAACCCATCTAGACCAGGCCCTGTTGTTGATGAAACTGTGGAAGAAAGCAAAACCCATCCGAACAGAAAGGAAGATGTTCCACAAACTCAGGGCTACATGGCTGGCAGGCTTTGTGGTAGCTGTTTTGAAGCCAGCTCAGGTATGGTTACATGATGACAGCAGACCAGCTGAATGTACATAGCAATGGGTGACCACCAGTTATCCAAACGGAGAAGGCAGGGTTCAGTTGCTTAATGCCATTTGAGATGTTAGAGGGAGCTGAGACATCCATACAGGGCTGGTAAATGTGACAGAGGGTCTGTCAGCAGCTGGAAGCCAGACCTGTGAGGGTTTCAGCTGGCATTTGAAGTGGTACCAAGTGCTTATATCTGGGCAACTGAATTTCATTCAAGACGCTGATAGTTTGGTTCACCTCATCAAAAAGAATAGGACTAAAATGAGGCAAATAAATTTTGCCTTGGAAGTGCCTATTTCTCTTCAGTGGTACAAAAGGGGCCCGGGCAAGAGCCCAGATGTAAACATTTGAAGCTGGGTAGGATGAATTCCAACCAGCTACTCCTACAAGACTGGCACATGGTGTAGAGATACCCATACCATCTTACTATAAACTAACTGAGGTTGCAGGACCCAGCTAGCTCCCATAACACGGACCTCTGCATGAGCATGTTTACGTAGATTTCTCATCTGTTCAGGGAGACAAATTAGTTTATATGCTATTCTACTGGGCTGCTAATTGATACCCACTGCTGATTGTTACCTAGATATCTTCCTCCACGAATGGTCTGCGCTGTAAGTAAAACCGAGAGACCTGTCTATTTGAAGAGTCATTAAAGATATATGAAGATTGTGGTTTGAAAGCCCATGCAGATTAAAGATGCCATAGTTGATCTGTTGTTTCACTCACATTGAAGCCGCCCTTCCTTTTTCCATGTCCTCCGTTGGTGCACTAGCACGAGATAACAAGGTCATGAGAGTAATTCAACAGCTATTTTAGTTCCTCCTCACGAAGTCACGGGTTGTGCTGCAGCTCACTGCAAGTTAATTAGTGATGTTGCTTTCCTGGTTTATTCCACTTGCCCTGCCATAAAGCCTCTTGTCCTAGAGGCAACATTTCTTCCCTCATGCCCTGCAAAGTAATTAAAGGGAACAAGTTAGTGGTATGTCTACTCCAGCTGTCCGGCTTGATTAACCCCTTCAGTGTCACTTTTTAGGGGAAGATGAGAGAGAATTTCAGTGCTCACAAGTCAGTTCCGACTGTTGATACCAGACAAACATCTAGACCCAGTGCAGTAGCAACACATAAATACAGAAGGTGGTAAAAACCAAAAATTTTGAGCCACTGGACTGCTAGCATGTGTGCTGCTCGACCTCATATGATTAACAGTTATCAAATGTCAATAAATTCTTTTGTATGGGACATCAATGCTTATGATAGTACCATTGCATGTCTTGTGCCTTGGAGAAAGTAAAGAAAATTGTATGAAGTAGTGGGCTGTGATGCCAGACTGGCTAATTAGCATCATTTTGAGTGAGTGATACTCTTTTTACCATCTCTTCCCCTCAAATACCCCATCAACAAGTAATGTGAGTGAATAGTCTTCAGAACAGGACAACCAGATACATCTGTCACACAGAGACCTAAACTCACAGCTGGGCCATGACAGACTGGTGAAAATAACTCTTGCACTGGAGAGCCAGCTCACATTGCAACACAGAGCAATGACATAAATGTGTGAAATGGAGAGCAGTGGGAGCCAACAGTGCGATTTTCCTGCTCAATTCCCAACACTTACCAGGTTGTGAATATTATTATCAGTTACCAGTTGGGGATAGGTGGGAAAAACAGTGCAAAACCCCTTTGCCTGGGTACACCATCGTGGAAAGATTTGTTCAGGTAGTCAAATGCTGTGGGTTTTGGAGCCCAGGTCAACCCATTGACAGAAAAACATGTTTTACTGGGGAAATACAGGAAAGTATCCATAGCATTCTGTAGCAGGAAGTCCAGGGGAAGGCAGTATGACTGAAACTAAGCTTTTATTTGGAAAGAAAACTATGGGATTCACTTTTCTCACATGGGAAATGTGAGAGAGCTGACCTCTTCCAAGGCCAGATTGAAATTCAACTTGGCTTTAAAGAACAGAGTAACAATAAACAGTCTTACTGAAGCTGTGTCCTGTGAAACTGAAAAATGTAATTAGTCACAGCTGGTCTCTAATAATTTCTTGCCACAGGGCTTTGGGGGCCTTTTTATAGTAATTAAAAAGAGCTTAGGCCAAATTAGTACTGGTTAAAAGATAGGTTGCTTCAAGGGAAAAAAAAGAATTGCCATGCAAGTTCATGTCTGCAAAGAGGTTTTCAAAAGGAAGTGGGAATGTGTTGATTTCTGCCTGAACTGCCTCCAGCATTTGCTAAACACATTCACTGCAGCCCACCTGGCAGGGCACAGTGCTAGGAACTGTCTTGTTCCCTCGGTTCTGCCAGAGCTGCCCCCTTGGCTGACCAGGAATGTGAACCCAATGGAAACACTGAGAAAAGGGGCAAAATCGTGCTGGTTCACCGGCTCAGGCAATGGGAGCATTGACCTGAGTCCTAGGGTCTCGTCCCTACTTGCGTGACATTTACGTCCTTCATGTTAAACAGCCACTGCAGATCTCACCCTTGTTAATCCTATTAACCAGTTGACCCTGTCTTAACTATACACAGGGAAGCAAAGCTACAGAGAAACCACCACCAGCAAGCTCTTGGTGTTGCTTCAAGCTAATACATTGGGAGTTTTTAAAGGGCAATGTCAGAGAAGGTGACATTTTCTGCCATTTCAGAAGCTAGTCCAAGGAAAAGGAACAAAGTGTGAATGTGTGTATCATCAGGAGGCAAGCAAACTGCACAAGGTCTTGTCAAAAGCAAGTGTCATCTCAGCTAGCTTTTGCTGTTCATAATGTAGATGTCTCCAGCTGAATTCATCACCCCTCTCTTTACAATCAATGCTGAGAAATAGACATTTTAGGGGTATTTTGCATCAGCCCTACTTTAGAAGTCTGCTGTAGGAGGAGGTGAATCTCACCCTTTGTTCAGTGAATCTTCACTGAACTTCATCAAGGACCCTACGACCAGACCAGTCTGACTGGAGCCCCAAGCACCAGACAATTTATTCAGCATCCCTCAGGCAGAAGGATCCACTGGAAGCAGTCTGTCAGGTTTTGTAGAACCAGGTTAGTGCTTTACAGAAAACTGTAGAGGTAATAAAAAGACATGATTTGAGTGTTCAGCTGCTCCACAAGTAGCCTAGCAGGAACACATGGATGTAGACATTCTCAGTGAAGATGTGCTGATTAGCACTAGTCAAACCAGCAGAGTTTAAGCTGCTTTCTTTCCTGCTGCTTTGAGTGGTATAAGGTATCTCTAAAAGAAAAGGAAAATCTGCAAAACTACAGGGAGGGAAGAGGAGATGAAATCCCCTCTTGAGTATCCATAGACCATAAAGGGAGGCCAGACAGAGAAGTCAAATTTGTACATTTGCTTGGATGAATACTCCTTATAGTAATTTCCCATATCAAAGCTCTGGTCTTGATATGATCTGGTCTTGATCTTGATTGGGCTCTTCATCCTACTGCTTTACCTCCCTCCACAGTTTTTTCCTGCCACCTTCTCTTCCTTTGATTTTTGTCCTCATCTCTGGGGTTTAGTGCTCCTCTTCTGCAGCTTGCCTAGTCACCAGCCAGCAGTTTTTGAGAAGGTAAGAGAGAAAGGCTTTCTTCCCATTCCTCCCAATGCTGGGCATCCTTGTGATCTCAAAGGAGAAAAATGGGCAACGAACAGGAGGAGCTGGAAGCCATTATGCAGCAGCAAAACTATGATACAGCTGCCATCACGAAAACATGGTGGCATGACTAGCACAACCGGAGTGCTGCAATGGATGGCTATAAACTCTTCAGAAGGGATAGGCAAGGAAGGAGAGGTGGTGGGGTAGCCCTCTATGTTAGGGAGTGTCTTGACTGTCTAGAGTTTAATGATGGTGATGATAGAGTTGGGCGTTTATGGGTAAGAATCAGGAGGAAGGCCAACAAGGCAGGTATCATGGTGGGAGTCTATTATAGACCACCCAACCAGGATGAAGAGGCAGATGAAATATTCTGTAAGCAGCCGGGAGAAGTCTCACAATCACTAGCCCTTGTTCTTGTGGGGGACTTCAACTTACCAGATCTCTGCTGCAAATACAGTACAGCAGAGAGGAAACAGCCTAGGAGGTTCCTGGAGTGTGTGGAAGAAAAATTCCTGACACAGCTGGTGAGGGAGCCAACTAGGGAAGGATCCCTGCTGGACCTGTTGTTTGTGGACAGAGAAGCACTTGTGGGTGATGTGATGGTTGGAGGCCATCTTGGGCATAGCGATCACGAAATGATAGAGATTTCGATTCTTGGAGAAGTAAGGAGGGGGGCCAGCAGAACTGCCACCTTGGACTTCCTGAGGGCAGACTTTGGCCTGTTTAGGAGCCCGGTTGACAGAGTCCCTTGGGAGGCAGTCCTGAAGGGCAGAGGAGTCCAGGAAGGCTGGACGTTCTTCAGGAAGGAAATCTTAAAGGTGCACGAGGAGGCTGTCCCCATGTGCCAAAAGACGAGCTGGCGGGGAAGAAGACTGGTCTGGCTGAACAGAGAGCCTTGGCTGGAACTCAGGAAAAAAAGGAGAGTAACAAGTGATAGGACAAGAGCAAATGGCCTCAAATTGTGCCAGAGGAGGCTTAGATTGGATATTAGGAAAAATTTCTTCACTGAAAGAGTTGTCAAGCCTTGGAACAGGCTGCACAGGGAAGGGGTTGAGTCACCATCCCTGGAGGTATTTAAAAGACATGTAGCTGTGGTGTCCTTAGGTGTCCCTAAGGACATGGTTTAGTGGTGGGCTTGGCAGTGCTAAGTTAATGGTTGGACTTGATGATTTTAAAGGCCTTTTCCAACCTAAATCATTATATGACTCTATGATTCTATGAAAATGGAGGGAAAGTCCTCTGAAACCACGCTCAATGTGTAGCAGCACAGCTAGGATGAATGAAAGAAAGAAGGTTCAGCTATATTTGTTTAACATCCAACCTATAGCATGCACCGAGTCTCCCAAAGGGTCACCGTGAGACTGCAGGCATGTCTTGTGAAGAGGGATCCCACAGATGGTTGACCACAGAAGTGTCTGCTGAGAGTATAGTGTGCAGTTTTGGGGTTGTGTGGTGGGGTTTTGGTAGTGGGGGAGGGCTTACAGGGGTGGCTTCTGTGAGAAGCTGCTAGAATCTTCCCTGGGTCCAAGTTGGACCCACCTCTGGCCAAGGCTGACCCAATCAGCGACGGTGGTAGCGCCTCTGGGAGAACATAGATAAGAAGGAGAACCTGTAGCAGAGAGGGGAGTGGAATGTGAGAGAAACGCCTCTACAGACACCAAGATCAGTGCAGAAGGAGGGGAGGAGGTGGAGAAAATCAGGAGTGGAGTTGAGCCAGGAAGGAGGGAGGAGTGAGGGGAAGGTGTTTTAAGATTTGGTTTTATTTCTCATTATCTTGTTTTGATTTGATTGGTAACAAATTCAATTGTTTTGGTTTTTTTTTCCCCAAGTTGAGTATGTGTTTTTGCTTGTGACCATAGTTGGTGAGTGAGTTGTTGTCTTGACCCACAAGCTTTTCTTTCTTTTTTTGCTCCCCATCCCACCGGGGGGGAGGAGTGAGCGAGCGGCCTGGTGGTGCTTTGTTGCCGGCTGGGCTTAAACGACATGTGCTCAGTAGAAATGGAGGATTTACATGATAGTTGCAAATCTCTCATGCAAAGGGCGATTTGCAAAGGCTTCTATTTCTGCCAAATATGTGTGAATTTTATTTTAGAAAGAGACATGACTCCAAATTCCAATTTTTCCTTTTATAATTTTTTTTTAACTTGGGCAAAGCAAAATATTTTCCCTTACCTTATTTGTGGAAACTGCTGGATCATGTTCACTTTTTCTATTTAAATAAAGAAACTTAACGCCTTCATAGGATATTTCTGCACAGACAATTCAGTGTCAGCATCAGCATTAAGAGACTGAAATGAGTTGTTTACATTAAAGGGTCGTGAAGCCTTTTTTATGTTGGGACTATTCATATGCAGGCAAGTATTTAATGAAACAGGAGGACTGATTGACATGGCAACAGTACATCTATGCTCCTAACCACCACTGTGCACCTCCTGTTTCTGCTGATGGCAGCCCTCTGTTTTCTTTCATCCAGCCAGCAAGAGCTTCCTGCGCTTCGGGTGACTCAACCCTTCCCTGTCCCAGTCTGTCACCTACTGAAAGCCAACGAAAAGAAAGGCTTCCCTCAACCTGCCCCAGCAGTGCTGCTTTAGAGTACTTACCTTTTTCTTTCACGATTTTTCGCCAGAAACATGTACATTTTTCCATGGTTTCTTTGTCTTTCTGTAGCTGTGACAGCCAATGCCACTACTCTACCAGACCTCGCAAGCATCTTCATTCCTATATTACAAAGCTCCGTGTGACAGGGACTCTGTGTCCAGGATGTCAGTTGTATGAAAGAACAGACACATAAATACACTTAACGGGTCTTTTCAAACCTCTCTTTTGGCAGAAGAATGAACCTGGGGGAAAGATGCCCTGGCTGGGTCGCAGATAACGTTTGAACAGTTACACATACGCAGATGGCTCACCCTGACACTACAAATAGAAAAAAAGGGAAGGGGAATACCAGTTTAACAGACTTGGTGAAAAAGAGGGAATTTAACAGCAGAACAATATCATAAATACTAAATAAAGCTATAAAAGTAACAAAGCCAGAGGCAACGGGGAAGATGCAAACAGAGAAGTGCTGTTCATACAGGAAGGCTTGGAGATTGTAAAGGGGAAAACTTTAGAGGAGAAAAGGGGGAAAAAGGGAATATAGCGTGAAGCAAATCATGGGAATGGGGCTGTTCAGCAGTCCCTCTGCAGCAGGAACTCCGTGCCTGACCAGTGCAACTTGGAGCAGAGCAATAAACTCACTGTTTCCTCTGTATTCCTGCCTGACGGGTTTCTGTGGTTGGGAGAGACCTAGAGTGTTTTAACCTGCCATCAGCGAGGGAATACTGAGAGCTGCCTTTTGCCATGGATAGGGGAACACTTGGTGCATTTTCCACCTAACAGCATTACCTCTTCCTCTCCTTGAACAGCATGAAGACTTAGGATGGCTGCTTTGTCACCCAAAGGGTGAGAAAGCAAACTTCAGCCTGTCTATATATGTTTTAAAAAAGCTGGAGGCCTGACAGCTTGTCAGAGGGAACCATCCTGGAATCAGCCCTGAGGTCATTTGCAGAGAGCAATTGCAGTGATGGAGGACGTCAGTGTAGACATGTTACCCTCTGGTCCCAATGGGCTGCACATACTGCTTCATGTCCACTCTGCCGACTGCAAAACTGCTCCAGTCCTCTTTGAGAAGTCTACCTCCTTATATTAAGATGTGACAGTTCTTAGAGCTAGAAGCAGGTAAAAAAGCCACTGTTACCAAATGCCACAGCCTTGGCAAATATTTTTTTCAGTGTAGGTGAGGCTTTAGAGTCTGGAGGAGTCTGGAGAAGCTAAAGGAAAGTGTCCTTTTTCATCTACTTTTGCTGAAGATAGGACTTTAAAAGCTCCCATATAGTCTATACTATTAGTCCTTTTTCCACAGGGCCCTGTTCGGAAATCTTCTGCAGCATACAGGTTCAACGTGTTTGCTACAGAATTTGTGAATAGACTGTTATTTTGGAAACAGATAGTCTGAGTAAGTCCTTGCTGCCCTTTGCCAATGGTGCAACCAGTTCTCATAGCTCTGGACTTGACGGTCTCAATTGCTCTTCCCTTGCATAAACCCAGGTGTCCAAGTAGTCTTTCTGAAACAGCCGTTGTGCCTACCTGTTCCAGCCATGGGCCAGGATGTAATTGCGTGAGGGGTGATATGCAATACTAAAGCATGGCTCCTGTGCAAGGACCTCCTAATGACAAAGACCTTACTGGTATGTCCTAACTACAGATTTACAGAGAGGGAGCTCAACAGGCTATGGGCTTAGTACAGCCCTCAACTATTCACAGTCAAGAAGAGAAATAACTTAGAACATAATAAAAATTATTTATTAATTTGATAAATCAGACTCTGAATTTACCACATATTCTTCTACCTTCATTAGTGGCGGAAAAAAATCCCAGATCCAAAGATGTCTATTGACTTCATGATGTACTGTAACTTCATCCAAATTTTGCAACTTTTATCTGTCTCTGTGAATTGCATATATAATGCCTGTACACATCAATGTTTGTATTACAGAAACATCAAGGTCGCAGTATGCTAAATGCATCATCCTGGATGTATTCCACATTCAAGGAAGATATGTGTGTTTGGAGTGCAGTCGCCACAGACTCTGTCTCTCCTTTGGAGAATAACAGGTAGCTCCTGAAGATGGTTCAGCCCATTACAGATCTGACTTACTCCCTGGATGCCTTTCTCCAATAACTGGAAAGAGTCTTGACTGTGTAAGGTCCTAATTTAGGCGTCTCATTTTAGTGCACACAGCCAAATGGATGACTCTGGGCTTTTATGTACAAGCAATAAGAGAAAGCCCTGCCATGGAGAAGACTCTGTTCTTAATAGGCAAGGCAAGAAAGAGGCTGGGTTTAATAAAAGAGTTAGTGTTTGCATCGTGCAGAACTGGACTCAGTGGCCACTCATGTCAGCTCCTTTTGGCTTTAAGCTATTTGGATCATTGGTATGTTTTCATCACAGAAGTGAAGGGAGGCCCAGAGAGATTAAACTGCTTGCCTACATTCATGTGGGGAGTCTGTGGACAAACTGAAGAATGAGAACAGATCTCCTGGGGCCTTGTCTAAAGGCTTAACCACGAGATCCTCATTCCTTCCATGCTGTGACTGCTCTCCTTCCAGCTGTCTTGCACACTCAGGGTCGAGGAGGGTTGAATACATTTGGATAGCATACGGCACAAGCTGAACTCCTGCCAAGTTTTTAGCCTAAACTTGTAATGTCCTCTTTTGAAGTTTTAAATGAAGTGGAGCAAAAATTTCTCTGCTTTTATAAGTCAGTTTGGTTTTAGTCTTCTTTATGATGCTGGTCTTCCTAGTTCCGAACAGATGGTGGTGTGGAAATTATTACAATCTTCAGCGCTATTCTTGTAGGATATCTAGTCAGACTAGAACAAAACTTCCTATCTTTTTCTTCATCCTTCCCTCTCTCTCTTTTTCTTTCTTTCTACCTACATACCTACCTGCCTACCTGTCCCCTTGATAAGTATGTCCACCACTTTTATCTCTGAGCACGTTCATCTTCCAAATATGAATCTCTCCCAGCTATGCCAAAAAGTATACATATGAAATCATATATCATAAAATGATAGAATGGTTTGGGTTGGAAGGCACCTTAAGGATCATCTAATTCCAATTCCCCTGCCGTGGGCAGGGACACCTTCCACTAGACCAGGTTGCTCAAAGCCCCATCCAACCTGGCCTTGAACATTTCCAATGATGGGTTATCAACACCTTCTCTGGGCAACCTGTCCCAGTGCCTCACCACCCTCACAGTGAAGAACTTCTTCCTTACATCGGATAAAAATCTACCCTCTTTTGCTAAATCTGCCCTCTTTCCTACTCACTTTCCTAATGAAGACTCATGGGCCAAAGATGCTATGGTGAGGATTTGCAAGGCTAGGACTGTGTCTGTGCTGAGTCAAAGTGGGGAGTCTGCTCAGGCAGCTGGGGCAGCTTGTCCCAAAGTATCTGCTCTTGCCTTCTCCTCTCTCCTTTCCTCATAACTCTCCACCCTGGTGGGGCTTCTTCGCAAACTGTCCCAACTTTGGTCTCCTGACAAAGTGGAAGTCCCTTTTCCCCATGCTTTCAGGTAATTCTGGGTACAGCAGCTCTAAATGAAAGGACATTTAGGTGGAAGGTAATGTCAGCTTTGGCATCCTACCCCTGTTTGGTGTTTCAAAATGATACTTTGGCTTATCAGTGGACTGTGTAGGTGAGTCCAATGGAGAATAAAGACGAGCTTGATAAAACACAGTGGCATGATTATGCTTCAGCTAAATGGAGTTTTAATTTCCTCAAAGTAGAAGTCCTAATTTGCAAATTACTGTTCTGTGATAGAGATCCTAGGTCCTATATGTAGTTAAAATATAAAAAAGTCCCTTGGGATCAGGTGGGAGCTTATTAAAAGTAGGAAACCACATATGTCTCTTTTCTTGCATTCATAGTTTGGGTTGAACTCCTCTGGGTTTGGTTTGTACTAAAAGCCTTTGCCTTTCCAAAAAAAGAGGCTCCCACAGTGTCTGAGCTGAGCTTTTTTTTTTTTCCCCCTATAACTGGAAGGAACATTGCCTTGTGTTTGGGTGGTCAGATATAGTGTGTGCACCTTGGAAGCAACCAAGAGTTGGGTTTCTTTCGTCTATCTTTCATAATAGCTGAAATCACCCAAGAACTCCCCTAGTGCTGAATTCACAGGCTGTCTGGAATTTAATTGTGGGGTCAACATGGAACATTCTTCCTGGAAAAAGAGACGATGAGGTGGAGTAGTAAAGATGGTTAACCAGAAAAGCAAACAAAATCAGCCATAGACATTTATTAGCATTTAAAATAGAGTCTTGTCGAGTAATATGTGTGTGTGAGCGTGTGAGTGTATGTGTTAGGGGAGGAGGGGATTTCATAACTGGGTGTTTGAGGAACGGAAAAACAGCCAGTCAGGTTGGGCAAACAAGGCCAAGATGTACCCTGTAATTTTCATAATGAGAGAATTTGGAGCAGGAGACTTGGGATCTGAGGTAAACTCGATGTGACAGTCTGCCAAGGAAACAGAGTGGCTACATTAAGCACAGCTTAGCATGGCTAGGGCAGCCTTTATCTAGTGGAAAGAAATTTAGATTACACTGTGCGAAAAAACTTGTTCTACTTTCTCTCCCCACAAGCTTTGACAACAATACTATGGTCATTAATAGATCTCTACCTGTATCTATCTATTTCCCTGTGTAAACTCTTGGCAAGATAATGAATGCTAAAATCCATGTACAAAGAAATAGACACGCACACACACACACACTAGGAAACTGCATTATTCTACAAAACAGAAAATTCAAGTAAAAATTAAATTTTGCATTGAAAAACAGCGATGTTGGAAAATTTCATCCAAACAAGAGCTTTGATAACATTTTTGGTGGATGTGCTTGTTTTCAGAACCAGATTTCAATGCCATTTTGACTCACTTGGGCTGCTGCAGTGCAAGAAGAGGTGAAGGTACAACGACCAGGAAGCTCTGCCACAGTTTTGATTCAACCTGTATCTTCCATGAATTTGATAAGAAGCAACTTATCTGCCCTGGTGCAGGGTTGTAGGAGAAAGACTAAGTGCTGAAGTGCTGAGAAGCAGAGGGAAAGGTGGAGAGCTGAGATGGAGATGGGAGATGAAGTGAGACAAAGTGGCTGCTTACCCTTAGGAAAACTATTCAAACAGGCAGGGAAAAGATAATTTTTACATGAGTATTCAGGAGGGATTTTGAGAATGTAAATATCTTTCCTAATGCCATAAAAGTCAGGTGTAATGCCCCTCTCTCCCAGATGAAGTTATTATAGAGACAATTCTGAAACTGAACCATGACCTATGAAGAGAGACCCATATTTATGTTTTCTGATGTGGAGAGCTGGCATTAATGATAGTGATTTGGGGTGACTCTGCTTTAGCTCTGCTTGAATTATATTAAAAGAAATCTGATTTTGAAAAACCTAGAGCTCTGCATTACTAAAAGATATTTAAGACTAGGCTCCAAAAACTGATTTCCCCCCCAAATCACTCATTCCCTTGGAAATATTTCCCCCCCCGCTCCAAATCAAAATCTTTACAGAAGCCAGGCTTGGTTCTGATCTTGCTTCAAGCATTGAAAATCTTGAATTTTAAAGCCAGATTTATGCCACACATCTCAATGCAGTTATTCCCTTGCAGATCTCTCACAGACAGGAAACTTTCTGTCTGTGTCTGTCACCTTTTATTGTTAATACGCTTCTGTGCTCATTTGTTTTTTCAGAGCTAAAGGATGAAAGCATGAAGAACTAGTCTCCACAGACTGCACCATACCAAGGGATAAATATGTTTTCTTTTTAATTTTCCGGCATTACAGTATTGAAAGCCAGACTTAACAGTTGTCCAGCAAGATTGACTTTCTATTGTGCTTGTCTAAACTCGTTAATGAGGACACTGCTTTTAAAAATTAGTCTAAGAAAATACCCAGATGAGCAATGCCTCACTTCCTCTCTCCATCCACCCCTTTTCTCCAACTTTTTCAGTCTTTTCTTTCCAGCCCTTTCCCTTCTCGTTGGTCTATTCCTATTGCCCTCTATAGGTGTCAAACTCATTGATTGCCAACTGTAATTCGTAAGTTCATAAGTCTGGGAGGCTACAAACTGAACAGTGCACCTTTTTTGGCACATCTCTACAAGATATTAACACATGGTGACTTGACAGGAAATTGGAGGGTGAAAAGCCGCCCTTTGGTTGACAAAACCTGGTTTAATTTTTTTATTTTCCTGCTAGCTACGGAGTAGCTTCCACTGAAGACCCATCATCAAGTCCCAAGGGGATTGCATGGAAATTGTAATTAATTTTCCTCTTGTTTCTTTGTTAAACCTTCCAGCATACTGCTTCCTCTTTTTTACCTTCCTCTTGCTTTGATGGCAGCTTCCCAGGAGCAATAAATTCAGGAGTCTGTGTATCATTGAACAGAAGTGTCCGCTAGCACTCACAGGAGACCTTCTGCCCTCAGACAAGGAGACCGTGACCCCTGTGGCATTCAGACCCATCCTTACCCTATGGAATGGCTATCAAAGATCTTTCAGACTCTTCTCATCAGGCAGCGCCTCTGTTTTTATCTCCCTTCAAACGTGTAACTTATGATGTCTTTATTTTTCATATATTTATGAAACACTTCTCAGTGTTTTACTGGTCTTTTGGGATAGCAAACGCTGGGAATCCCTTCTACATACATTGCTCAATGGCTGAATAGACACCAAAAGCCATCTTTGTATCTCTCGTATTTATTTAAATTCTAGTGATTCTTTTCACCTTTTATGCAAATATAGAGCCATGAGAGTGCTGTTGCTTCTCTTTTCCACTGTAGATCCACACAGGCATTTTCGCATTTTGCAGCTTTGTTTAATTTGATCTCCCTTACATCTCTTTTGGCACGGGTAATTCCCAGCTCTCTTTTTCGCTGATTATCATTTTGGATTGCTGTTGGCTGCCCGTACTCCTTACCTCTTTTGGCCCTTTTCCACAAATCCTCTGTCCTCATGCGTATTCTTGGCACTTCCCACTTGAGTAAGATCTGTGAATTTCATTCATGCTTGTGTTCATTTCTCTGCCAGATCATGAATGAGGATGTTAACTAACACTGATCCATGTGGATATTCCACTAAATTGCTTTCCCGCAATGCCATGTAATATTATGCATGATTCATTACTCTCTGTTCTTTGTTTTCAGCATTTCAGTTAATGATCAGGCTATGCAGCTGCTCACAGAGAGGCTGATTTTAATTTATGTGGCAAGAACAACTTCATGAGACATTGTCTCACATGTTTTGGTACAGACCAGATATTTTATATCTACTGTAATCACTTTAATCTTGTTATTCTATTATAACAAAAAAAAAATTGAGTCCACGTGTATCTGAACTTAATCTGTTTATACGCATGCAAAGTTAATGAAAAGCACAACTAATTCAAAACAGTAGCTCCCCCCCACCTCTCATTGCAAAGAATAGGAGATTCAGACTTTTCTTAACGTCATAGCTCAAGGTTGCCTTAGCAGCCAGGGCAGGGGGCTATGTGGAAAGGGGGTTACTCTTCCATCCCGAGATAGAGCAGGGGCTCTGCACCTGCCTAAGATAAACTAGTGAAGTAAACCCCTTTTTAAACTCTTCTCCAGTAAATATAATCTGATTTTCAAAACAGGACTAAATTCAGTCCAAGTGCATTTTTGTGAGTGGAGATAATGAAAAAGAGAGATCAGCAAATAGATAGCAGAAAGCACAGGTTGTGCAGGAAAGAGACAACATGAACAGTCTCTTCTCAGGCTGGCATGAGCAGTTTTCTTTACTTTTTAAAGGGAAAACACTTTTTTCTTGTGCATCCATACTTCTGCCTCTTCTTCTAAATTCCCAGCTGCCTGTTTACTGTGTCAGTGCCTGAATTTGGTTAGGCACCTGCTGCTTTTATGAAGTTGTGCCTTATTATTTCCTATGCTTCAGTGATAACAGCAAAATCTCTGGAGTTACACTGAAATGTCTTCTGGTTGTTTTTTTTTTTAATTAAAAAAACTTTGATTTTTTGAGCAGAAGCCTAAAATCTCTTCTATCAGTGAAGTCTACAAAGTTTCTCTTGTTATAAGCAAAGGCAACATTTACCCTCAAAATAAAATGCCATTCAGCAAAGAGGTTCAGGAAAACTAACACCTCCACCTCCTTCATATGCACTGCTGCTTCCCCCACACCAAGCAGTGATGGGATGCTGTCCTCCATCCTTCATTTAATCACATCTATTGCCAACTAAACTTCAAGGGGATAGTCTTTAAGAATGGAGATCAAATAAGAACCAGGAAGTGTGAAGAAAAAGCTCCATTTTCTGATCCCAGGCCAGTGGAAAAGATGTCTGTTAATTTATGAATGAATCAGATTTGTGCTGGAAGCCATTTACAAGGAATGTGCTCTTGGTCTCTTACTTCATGCGAGGCAAAGCAAAGTCACCTATTGATGTCAAGCTGCATCTACACCACCGCTGTTGTGCTAACCCTAATGTTAATCAGGCCCTCAGCACAAATGATTCACAATTTCAATTAGAGCAAAAGGTCTGCTAAAACATCCAGACGATTCCTCTGGAGAGCTGAGAGTGTGTTTAGGTTCAATAGACATCTGTATTTGGATTCAACTTACATTCTTCACTATACGTCTCCTCCCACCACTTTTAAATCTCCAGAAAAGCATAACTTTAGAAAGGAAGGCTACATTCCCTAACAGCCAGAAGGAAGATTTACAAGCCAGATGGTGGTACTTAAAATAAATCACAAAAAATGATGCAAGTTAATTTTTCCTCTCTTTCAGTGTGAAAACATCACCATCCCTTCCTCCTACTATCTCCATCGCAAGATGACTGAACACTCTACCCTCATTAAATCCTTCTGCACTAATTAAACACCCTTTCCTAGCAGTGCTAGAGACATTGGAAGATACACCTTCTGCCATTAGAAACAAAAGCTTGTGTTCATAGAAATGATAAATGGAATGGATAGAAAAGTTCTCCCTGCTGTCCCCCCCAAAATGTTTCTGGCTTTCATTAAAAAAAGAATGCAAAAATGCAGAAAAAAAGTAAAAGAGGATTTAAAAAAAAAAAATCTCTGGCTTTTGGCAGCCAACAGTTTATATTTTCAGTTTATAGCTAATGGATTTTGGCAACTGAAATACAAAAACACTAGTGGCTTTGAACAAAATAAACCAAAAAGTAAACCAGCACACCACTCAAAAAATGATTTTCTCAAAATATACCTTTTTCTCTTCAAAAATGCTTTAGGATAAAATGCTTCTTTTTGCAACCATAAAATGTTTAGTTTAAAAAAACAGCAAAAACTTCATTTCTGGCTGCCATACTTTGCTTTCATGAGCGCATCATGGATGCATCACGGACTGGAGAGCTCTGCTTGGGACCAGGACTTAACACTGTATTTTGTTGTGTATTGCAAAATCAGTCTGTGGCTCATCATGAGGGAAACTGAGTGAAATTATAGGTCTTGTGTAATACAATAAGTCCAACTGAATGTCTAATAAGCCTTTTTGGCACTAACATCTATGAATTGATAAAACATTGTGAACATTTGCAATGATACTGAGAGGACCGTATTTCCTTCCATGTCGTGGTCTCTTTGCAAGTCATTCATCCGATGACATGCAGATGTCTAAAATTAAGCCAAAGAATACTGCTTTAGTGTTGCCCAGAAAACACAAAGTGTCCGAAAGCTTTTCTGTGTCCAACAGAGAATCTCCCTGGTATATCCTATTGCCACTTGCACGTGCCCAGCTCCTGTCTGGAGATCAGGAGTGTGCTGGGGGTGAGGAGATAACGTGCCCTTTAGCTATTCCTGTTAATCATAGGAGACCTTCCTGCTGCAGCTGGAGTAGCAGAATTAGCAGACTGTACTAACTCGAGCCAAGGATTTGCTAAAAAAAACCCAGAAGTGTAAAAATCTGTGTACATTCATCACAGTTTTCTCAACACGAGGTAGTTCCACATCCTCATCACCAGGGGCCCAGACGCTGTAAAAACCTGTCAGTGCCTTTTGAGCAGTCAGAGCATTTTTCATGGCTGGGCTTCAGCAGTGAAATACTCTTTCAGAAGAGCCAAAACTGAGTCTGATCATGACAGCACTTACAGTTTGATGCTCAACCGCTGTTCTGCTTCCAAAACTAAAGTAGAGATTATAGGAGGAAACTACAACAGTGTTTTGTTCTGCAGTAGAAGTGCAGTTTGGTACTGAACCCCACAGACACCTCATTTATTGTCTGTTGGTTCATTTAGCAGGATGGCTTGGAGCGTGCAAACTGCAATCCTTTGGGAGGAAATCCAAATGGCAGCTCTTCTGCAAGCACCCAACCTATGTTCCCCAAGACTCCCGTGGCAATAAGAGGTTTTCAGTCTTAAGTAGAGAAGCCACGTGAAGGTCCTTGAATGGGTCCAGAGGAGGGCAACAAAGCTGGCGAAAGGGCTGGAAGGAATGTCTTATGAGGACTGGCTATGGGCTTTGGGTTGGTCTAGTTTGGAGAAAAGGAGGCTGAGGGGTGACCTCACTGCTCTCTACAGCTACCTGAGGAGGGGACGTGGAGGGTGAGGTGCTGAGCTCTTCTCCCTGGGATCCCGTGATGGGACTCATGGGAATGGTTCAAAGCTGCACCAGGGCAGGTTTAGACTGGACATTAGGAAGCATTTCTTCACTGAGAGGGTGGTCAAACACTGGAACAGGCTTCCTAGAGAGGCAGTCGATGCCCCTAGCCTGTCAGTGCTTAAGAGGCATTTAGACAGTGCCCTTAATAACACGCTTTAACTCGGTCAGCCCTGAATTGGTCAGGCAGTTGGACTAGGTGATCATTGTAGGTCCCTTCCAACTGAAATAGTCTAGTCTAGTCTAGTCTAGTCTAA
This sequence comes from Haliaeetus albicilla, assembly GCF_947461875.1. Taxonomy (NCBI): domain Eukaryota; kingdom Metazoa; phylum Chordata; class Aves; order Accipitriformes; family Accipitridae; genus Haliaeetus; species Haliaeetus albicilla. The sequence continues at coordinate 78,913,456 of NC_091484.1, forward strand.
AGAGAGATCTGATCGCTGTCTTCAGCTACCTAATACGAGTGAGGGGAAGATGTAGACAGACTCTTGGGGGTGCACAGTAGTAGGAGTAAAGGCAAGAGAGGAAATGCCCTTTAGATATTGGGAACTAAATAATTCATTACCAGGCTAGTCAAATAGTGGAAGACAGGCCAAGAGGAGTTAGGGAACCTCCATCCCTGGACATATTAAGAACTTAACTAGACCAATTCCAGGAAGCTGATCTAAACTGATTCTTCTCTGAGTGCAGAGTTAGACCTGACAACTTCCAGAGATCTCCTCCAACTGAAAACAGTCAACGTCAAGGGTCTGAACAAATCATTAATCCTTAAGCCAGCTTCATACCACATGAGTGATGGTTATGTTCAGTCCAGACACCAAACAGAAACAAAATCCCCAAACCACATGTAAAGGATTTAGAGGGACCAGGCCACCACCTTCCTTGATGAATTGATCTCTTTTTATTACACCAAACAGTTATGGTAATATATAAAGAGGCCTAAGTTTTCAGCTAGAGCAAATTTGTCTGTATCCAGTACAAAATTGTCCAAAAAGACCAAAGGCAAGGTTTCTGTAAAGTGCTTGATAATCCTTTATGGTAGATTAAATTCAGATATGGTATACTTTGCAGTCTGCTCTCGACAGAGCTGTATCTGTCTGTAAGGCATAGTTTGGCATCTCTGTGCTATCACTGTGGAGATGTTTTAGGTATTTAAAGTCTATAGAGTGACACAAACCTGTTGGCATTCTGTTTTGTGCAACACGAATGACTTCATGTGGTGGTTAGCAATAGCTGAGTCCCTTGTGCAGAAGCGGCTGGCTGCCACCCTGCATCGGTGCATGGATGCTTTCTTGAAGTTATTACCATTTGTGAATGTCACTGCAGTCAAAGAACAGTTGCACTGAACTCCTAGCATCTGTCAGACTGAGTACTCAGCATGGAAACCTTACCATGGACGCCAAAGAAAAAACCAAAATATAAATAGAAGCTCCCAAAAGACATTCCTACCTGAAGATGGAGAAGATAGAATAAGGTTCTCTATGAAGGTCTCATTTGGCCAGAGCATTTGAGGACAAACGCACGAGTAAATCTGTTAAATATAAAGGATTGTTGGATCATGCCCTTCAATCTTATTGTTTCTTATTAGTGCACCTATTCCATAAATCACTGAATAATACCCCTCTGACACTCAGAGTGACACAACTTACTTGATATCATCTGCAGAAACCTAAGATGATTGATGGGCTTAGATTGTTCACCATATTATGTTCATATCAGTGATGTTTCTCACAGTCTGTTTTATTAGTCCTTTCACAGTCCTTTCATAGTATCTCCTCTTGTAAAATTAATATCAACCTCAACTTTAGGGGTCTAGTACTGAAATTCTACTTCATTTTTTTCTTATCCTAATTCTAACCCATTACTCTTTTATGTCATCTTTATAAAATGTTCTTCCAAATTAGACATAGATAAATAATGGTTCATTTTTTGGCTTGAAACATGAACCAAAACATTAGCAATCATCTGTGTTCTGGGTTGAAACAAAAGTCTTATGCAGAGACTTTGGCAAAATAAAAGCAGAAGGTCAAAAATGTTGATTCGGGCCAAACTGATAAGAGATGTTTACAAGACACAGTTTTCTATCCTTTTAGCTTTTTAAGATAAAATCTATATAAACATCTATTTTAAACCAAATAGTCAAAAAGTACCATTTCAAAAATGTCAAAATTGAAAGCTCCAGCCAAAATGCTTTTCTTTCCCTCAGCCAATTGACTTTGAGTTAAAACAAAATAACCCAGCCATGTCTAAATCATTTCTATCCATCTCCTAGCCTTTCCTAAATAACACTTATCTTGGCTATTGTAATTTCTTCCTCACTGTTTTTAGGTCTTCAGGCTGAAATCTCCACGGCAGACTAAAAAAGCATAACATGGATTTGCTTATAAGTTTTGGAGAGAACTGAGGCTCACCTCTCCCCAGAACCCCTGTTTTCCCCCAGTTTCCCTCCCTCTCCCATCAAATTCCTGGCTTTCTATGGTCTGCAGCGTCCAATTTGCTGACGATATCTATAATCTTTCTGCCTCACTGTCATAATTTCATTTCTAGCTGCCAAACACAGGCTACACAAAGAAATAAAACCCAGTCTTTTCCCTTTCACTCAGTGGGGAGCTCCATAAAGATTCCTTCATTAGCAAACACATAGCTGCCAGTGATGTTCTTTAGTAGCTGCCTTTTCCTGAGGTACTTTATGGCTACAAATGAAGACTGATCACAGGCAAAATCTCCCCGCCGAATAACTCACACAAATGAAATAACTTATTTGTCTGACCATTCCCCAGCAGTAAAGAGATCGCAAACATGCCCATGCCATCTCTCTGATAACAGCACCCTGGGCTGTAATTACCTGGGCACCTAAATCTAAATGATTGTAATGACAAGCATATCTATTGCCCACAAAACACCGGCACTACTTGTATTTCGTTTATAACAGAAGGAAAGGACACATCTGCTTCAAGCTGTTCTGTTGGTGAGATGTTTTCATAAGGTTTAATCAAGACATTCAGAAGTCCCAAGAAACTAGTGAAACTGTGTGCTGTAGAATGACATCATGGGGTGAAATTTTGGAATTGAATTTCCATGACAACACATAACGTTGAAGGGCAAAGCTATATGATGGTGTCAATCCATCAAAGTCTATGCAAGTATATAGAATCATAGAGTCATAGAATATCTCAAGTTGGAAAGGACCCATAAGGACCATCAAGTCCAGCTCCCTGCTCCTCACAGGACTACCTAAAACTAAACCATATGACTAAGAGCGTCATCCTATCAATAAGCAATGTACTCTTTGGGATCTTCTGCAGAGAATTTTCCTGAGAAATTCCTTGTGGTGTTCAGCCAAAATGCAGACTCCTTGAACTTTAGAATAACATAATGAGCAAAATATTTCCTACCTGATACATATCCAACAGGCTTCACTTCAAGAGAAAAACCAAGGTTAATCTTTTGGGCAAGAGAATATTTTTGGTCAAGGGTACAAGTCAAAAGGCTGATGGAGGGATGCTGATGAAGGTAGGCCCAGTGCTCCGGCCCTGTGCTTCCAGGGGAGGTACAAGTGGAGAAAAACTCAAGAATTCTTCATCCATGAAGCCGGGCCAAAAACTACTCCTCTGCTACATGGGTATGCTATGGGGGTAAAAGTTTGTGCAGCCCATTGATATTCTGATTAAAAGAACTAGATGAGAGTTAGAGCAAAGAAACATTCAAAGCCAATAGGGCATCCAAAGGAACATCCAAGGCTGATAGGTACGTTAGTGCCTGCATTCACACATGTGTGTGTGTGTCTCCTGATGATATATGGATGGTATCCTTTTATTTCACTGTATCTGGGATACACAGATTCAAAGACCTAAACAACTGAAAGAAATCAAGAAACTACCATCATCAGCGTCCAAGAATTAGAAAGAGAGATACAGGAAATCAAATAGTTAATATACAGCCCAGTTGATATTTGAATCTAGATTTCCAGAAATCAGAGCAGTTGCCTCATCTCAAGCCCTTGTATGCAGATGAATTCTTTCTTTCTTTGTACACCCTTGTAGATAACAAACATTTTACAAAAAAAGTTATTCACAGCTCTCTTAAAGAGGGAACAATATAGAGATGCCCAAGAATATAGAGATGGAGATCACTTGGATCCTACTGCAGATTTCCTCTACAATTCTGGCCAAGTGTTTTGGTTTCTTTTATTGCTGCCATTCTGTGGTCTCTTGTTTATTTAGAGAATACATTCTACGTTGGAGACTAGGTTTCTCTGACTATTTTTATGGTATCAGCTGCAAAGGGCCTTTGGTCTCAAATGCATATTCAGGAAAGTAGGACCAATAATTTGAGAGCTTAGAGATTATGTCCTTCCAGGATTCAGGAAGAAAGAAACCAGAACATTATCTCCCAGGTTTTGATTAACTCTCTTAAGAGAGTCCAAAAGATCAACTTAATGAAACTGAGGTCAAGCTGTATTAAGCTATTAATCAGCATTTTTAATGAGAATGGGAAATTTTACAGGGAACAGGTTATCATAGTATTTCAAAGATCGGGAAGTGGAAAAAAAAAAAGAAGTGACTAAATCAAGGGAATCCATGGATGAAATCCAGAGTTTTTAAGCCTTTAGGGCAAACTTTCATAGACTACCCTGCCTTTTTTTAAGACAGCTCCCACCCTATTTCCTCCTTAGACTCTGAACTGCTCAACAGGGCTATGAACTTCAGGCCAAAGTGAGTAGTCAACTGCATGCTTTGTTGCTGGTCTGAGTGGAAATCTTGTCTTTTTGCACTTAGCCTGGAAGAGAAAAGGACTCCTTTTTGAAAATTGCATTTTGACATGCTTGCAGATTGATTGTTGCTCTAAGGATGCTATCATGCCATGACACATTCATGAAATAGCTCAAAGTTTTACTACCCAACTAATTTTCCAAACAGCTGTAAAAAATCCCAGTATTGTACATGTCACCTCAATTTACTCCTTTTTCTCAGCCTTGCACCTCGTTAAATTTTGATTTGTGCCCAGAAGCAATCACAGGACACGAAATTGCTCCAGTGAGTCTTAAAGGATACTAAGTAGTCCTTAAACATTGACTTTGCTTTCTATACACATCAGTTTCAGGGCTCTGGATTCAGGGTTTGGGACAATACAACAGTAATACTATCAAGAGAGTTATGACTGTATAGCTCATTTTATATCTTCCTTTCATTAGAAGCTGTGCCTTCAATAAGAAGATTTCCAGATGGAGAGAACTTTTGGAGAAAAGCTTTTTCTTTTTGTTTGGTTGGTTTTCTTTGGAAGGGGATTTTATTGGAAATAATTTAATTATTTAAGACCTTTAAAGGATAAAACTTTCATTGCTAATGATACCTTCCTTCTACGTTGCATGATGAAGTCAAAGCCTTAGATGATTGTAAGTTGATGGCAAGAACATTCCTCACGTTTGTAGAACCACTTACAAATCCTCACCCAAATAATTTTGCCCTTTCAATAAGATAGAATACTTTCAGTAGAAGAGACTGAAAGCAGATCCTGTATTTTCTCAGACTGACGAAAGCAGCTTAGCAAGAACTAGACCTAGTTTGGAGGCTTTTTGATGGAGCTCTTGAGGTATAGGGGCTACTTCTAAGAGGCCTTGAAAAGCAATCAATCACGCTGTCAATAAACTTAAACTCTCTAAACTCAGGGATTGCAACTCCACTGAAAGATGTGGTTGGGTCTATAACTAAGGAAAAGGTTACACACTGCAAAATTACGAAATCTTCTGACTGAGTACTCTGGTCATCATGGCAACCAGGGAAGTCTCAGCATTTTATTCTGTGTTCCGTTTTCTTTCCATTAAAATACTTGCACAGTTTTTGTTTCATCCCACTTCACAGCAAAGAATTATTTTTTTTTAATGTCAAAAATTTTTTGCAGGACTGAACCAGAAAGCCATTTCCTGCCCAATTCTAAAAATACAAATTGTGAAGCAAGCATCCTGCCTCCGCAAAATAAAATAAAATAAAATAATGTATTTCATTCCAGTCAATAAAAACTCACCTAAAAACTTTTCACTGACCTGTGGGCTGGGTATCACTGGATCAGACAGATCAGTTAAGCCCATCCTATCCAGAAATCACAGCTATTGGAAGCATTTGTTAAGGCATAGGTAAGCCTGATACCCAGCTGCTAGTAGGAGAAAAAAATTGAAGTCCCCAAAAGGACAGAATATTGGAGAGTCATAGATCAGTTGTAGTCATGGAAAATAACAGAGGGAGGAAGAGGGTACAGTCATGAGGAGAAAACATTCAGATTAGCACCGTACCTCCAAAGCATGACCACCACTGTCATTTTTGCATGTGACGACAGATGTTTGGCTTTCATAAATTAGGAGTGTCCAAATGAAGAAAAGAGGGGCCTTTCTTAGCTGGGGTAGATGAGTACATTTTCAGAGTATCAGTGACTCCTTCCTTTTTCTGGAAGACTTCTAAATGTCCTCTAATTATATGAAGCATTCAGGAAGAAAAAGGTGACAGGACAGGTGGGACAGTATTCATCCAAAGAGTAAACTGACAACAGCACTTTAATTTTGAGAAATATAATTGAAATGGGATATAATAGAGGTTTAAAATATCGTAAATTGTACTGAGAAGCTAGATAGGACACATATTGCTTTCCCCTCACCTTAAAAAAATAGGGTGAGGATACATCATCACATCTGTGAGATACGTTTAAAAACAAGTGAAACAGAATTCTTTTCATATAAATAATAATTCAGTGGTTCCTCTTGTTAGCATAGGATATTGGGGAATAAAATATAATATGGTCCTAAGAAAGGAATTGGAAATATTCATAGAAGAAATACTGTTTAGTGGCTGTTAGACAGGATGGACATGACCCGCATCCGTGGAAGTCTCCACGCCTTTGATTGTTGGAAGCCCTCGGCCACAAAAAGAGTCACGCTACGCAAACTCTGGACATGCAGAGACTGTCTATACACCTGCTCCAGACCACTGGTAGAGGAGATAAAGATCTAAAGATAAAGGGAACCTTGGCTAAGAAAACAGGTGTTTTCATATGGCGTAATCAGTGCTGCAGTTCAAATGCTGAACTCTGTGTAGGAGGTTCAAGTGTCTATCCCTGGTAATTAAACGTGAAACTTCTACAAGCGCAGCTAAAGGAGACCTTACCATTTAATTACAAAATACACTAAAAAAGCAGTTTATTTTATTTTATGAGGAAGAAATATTGCATTTGCAGAAAATTAAGGAGTGGGAATTTAAAATTTTTTCAGGCAGCTTTCTTCTTTTCTGGTGGCATCTGCAAAACTCAGCTGTTGTCAGACAAAGGCAATACCACAAGGGACACAATTCCTATATTACTTCTGCCTCTGCCTGAAACAAGAAATATCAGAAATCTAGTGAGAAAGATAAACCTTGTTCCCATGAAATGGTTTTGATTGGTCTTGTGGACATATTGCACCAGTTTCTGCTCTTGGTCTCCCTGACATGAACCCAGTTATTTAGATTAAGTTCCTGGGAAGACAGCTACTCCAAAATCAGTCTCAGGCGATGCAAGCCATCTTCCACAATCTCACAGTGAGTGACCTGACCCATCCAAACCTTTGAGCTTCTCCCACCTCCGTAAAGAACCAAGTCAGGCTCCAGAGGACCAATTCTTCATATAATGCTCAATCCAGAGATGCACCAAGTTCCCAGGGTGTCACTCTGTTAAGATCACTCTGAACTGGGTCATGGCCACAGGAGAGTTTACAGGTCATCCTGTATCCCAAGCAGAAAAAGATTGGTGTAAAATGTAATAACAATGATAGTATATGGACCTACCTTTTTTTTTTAATCCTTATTTTAAATTTTATTATTTTCAGCTGCTTTTAATTAAATGCTCAAATCCTTCCGGTAGCTTTAGAACCTTCCCCCTCCCTTCCAAGCACACACAAATTAAAGAATGCTTCCCCTGTACTTAATTCATTAAAAAACAGGAATACAAACTAGAGGTTTTGGGTTGCCTTTTTTTTTTTTTTTAAGCTGAGACATTCCTCATTTTATTATTTTCCCACATTTTTTAACTACTGCATAAAGGGCTCCCATCTGCAGATACATTTGAAAAACACAGGTCACAAATTCTGGCTAGGAGTCCAGCTTGTAAAATGTTCCCTGACCTTTTAGACAGAGCAGTACAGTATAGTTATTTATATAGATCTTTTTTTCTCTTCTCCCTTAGGGGGGAAAAAAAAAAAAAAAAGAAAAAAGTTTTGGTGCAAAATGTGTTTCGCCAACTATGCTGCAACAAGTAGATCTGGCATTTCCTTCACAGAGGTCAGCTGATGCTTTTCCTTCAAAATCAGCAGTATTCTTCTGATTTACACCATCTGTGGATCCTTCCTAAAGTAACACTCCAAAAAGCATGTGGAATTCATTTATGTGGGTACGAGCGTTTTGTTTGGCTTGGCAATTTTCTTTTGAAACTGTACGTGTTGGACTATCTTCAGGGCTTTCCAGAAGTGCTCAGAATGGATCAGGGTGGAAGGGGTGTTGGTGTCCTCCATGACCTTCCCCTGCTCCTGGCTGCTCTGGGTACAAAGCCAATCTTACAGTATAAGCCTAAAGGCTGTAAATGCCAAGAACCACTCAACCTGTGCCACACACCCTGGGGAGCAGAAGTGAGGGGAACCGCTCGTAGTCGTTCACAGGTGGGAGATGGCCATGCTTCTCCAGGTCGCCACCAGTATTCGGTGGGGTGGAGCAAGGTGAGGTGTGAAACTAGGCTTCAGGATGGCCCAGGGATGGTAGCCTTTGCTGGCTTATTTCCCCCACAACCAGGGATTTTGTGTACCTTGTGCCAGCTGGGCTCTAGCTAGTACTGGATTCAAACTTCTTATGCTACTGGTGAAGTTCAAGAGCTGCCAGCTGGCCACCAGTCCTCTGATTTTTCCAAATTTCAGTGCTTCTGCCTAGGAACTTCATAACTGCCGGAGGTCAATGGGACAATTATGCCAGGGTGTGCGTAACGTATTACTACAGTGCATATCATTGCAATTTTAGGAACTAAAGCAATAGATCTGGGGATGTGGTCCTACCTGTACATGGCACCTTACACGGTATCCAAGCTTTCGTAACATCCCTTAAGACTCAGCAGAAGGGTATAGGCACAACATTGCTCCTATTTTAAAGAGAGAGCTGAGGCTCAGTAGTGGAATTTGTCTGGCCAAATGTAGGCATCATCTTAAAGTAGGTGGCAAAAACAAGTCAGATGAACCATACTTTAAAAATGTGATTTGTCTCCATTGACTGTGGAAGCAGCCAAGTGCAACTAGTGAAGCGGTAGACATCTGCATCGCAGACGTATAAAGTTGGGCGAGATGAATCCCACCCAAAGCGAGCTGGCAGAGTCACATGATGTGTCTGAGAAGAAACTGGGAAGAGGTATGCAGATCTCCCACAAGCTAGCGTTACTGCTAACGCATTAGCCTGTCTTCTCCACTGCACAAGCAGAGAATAAATTATGTATAGAGAACACATTTTTGAAAGCCCGCGAGGGAAAGCTTCCCATAGAAAGGGGGCGAGCGGTGCCAAGGTTTAATTTCAAGAACAGGTCAGCTTCAGCTGGGCAGTGGTCCTCGCTGAGCTGGCCTGCAAGGTGGCCTGACCTAGCCTCAGGTCAATTTTATATGGAGATCACCTAAGGACTAGAAACACATCTGTCTACCTGTGCCATGGAAGAAACCTTCAGCTGGCAATGATTTCTGACTACAGCCAACCTGAAACAGAACTGGAAGCTCTTTTTCCTTTTTTCTCTCCCCTTGAGGACCATGTAGTTGTCCATTGGTTACAGCTTGCTGAAAAACGAAGGTTCTTTTCTGGTATAAATTGACCAGGGAGTGACAAAAGAAGTCAACAATTGTAAGATTTAATAACAGACTTGATATACAGTTGTTGGGCTTTGGTTTCGGGGGTTAGTTTGTTGTTTGTTTTTTTTCTAAAGGTGTCAATTTCTATACACTTGATAATAGACACACACCGAGATGTCCACATTTCCATCAGAAAAAGGTGGGTGCCTGTACCATGCTAACATTCTCTGGTCCTTATGTGGGTTTTCATGGCAGCAGTAAATGATGGGAGAAACTTTCACTCATCCTTTGCTCTTCTGTTTTGATAACAAATTCAACCTGCAGTGCTCTTTTTTTTTTTTGAGAACTGTTACAGAAAATAGTGTAAGAAATAGATCCGGATAGTAGCTGTCAGGGGATGCACTGGATTTCTCATTTTCATCAGAGAGAATTGCAGTTGATCAGGTATTTTGCTTCATTAAACTTAACCGGAACAGCATTGTCCATTCCAAAAACGTGCACAAAACACCAGGGTGAAAAATTAAAGAGCATTTCTACCCACTCAGTTGGGAGAAAGAAAAGAAGTCTTGCATTTTTGTGTCTGAGCTAAATGATCAAGGTTCATTTCTCAGATCTCTTCAGAGCTGTATGCATCAGAGATAGAGCCTGGTTTCTGAAGGGTATATGGGTCATCACTGATCATATTAATTGTCTATTAAGGTGTGAATAAGTGGCTCTGTTTGCCTCCCACTTGGGTGCTGACCAAAACTAGCCTGAGGGTTCAACCAGGAAAGGGAGAGGAAAGGTGTAATTTGCAAAAAGGTCTAGTGTTTGTAGACACCTACTCCTTTTCCTGGGAAGCCATCAAGAAATGCATTAGAAAAATGCCCATATAAGTACCCAAAAGAGGATACAGGTCAATAGTGAGCACTTAACCTCCTCTGCTGCTACTCAACATTCTCTAGGTGCCCTTCTTTGCCCTTTCACAGCTACAGTTCACCCATCACCTCATCTTGCTGAAGCTGTGCCTCTGACTGTTAAGGCACACATGATTTTCCTGGGTCGAGAAGGAGAGCAAGGAAGAAGGAGCAGGACAGTATCCAAGAGATTAGGAGTCTCAGCAGGAATATTCTGATTTCTAGACTCCTCTCTCTGGCCTGCTCCTGCCCTTTGCATGCAAAATTTGTTGAATAATTAAATAAGCATCTGGAGAGTAGGAACATGCATAAGAGATGGCTAATCAGCATTCTTTTGTCTAGCTTTTCTTGTACTTTTTTTGGCATGCTCCCAGGAAGATTATTTGGAGGAGATTATGCCCAAATACTGTTTAACATATGACATGCTTGTTGTTATCCAAATACTGTACTAATCCTGCATAATGAAAAGTGCAGCTGACAATTAATTTTTAATTTAATACAAAAAAATAAAATACAGTCATTAAAATCTCATCCAACAGGTTCAGTGTTTGCAGGTCTCCAAAATTTAACACTCCAATTAAGGAAGAAGGCATAGAGCCACAGACTGTAACAAATAGTCTCAGTGATGGTTGTGTGTCCCCCTTCTTTTAAAATATAATATTGCCAGTTGGGGTCTGTAATTGAATCATCCTTCCTTATTTCTCCTTTTCTACTGCAAAAAAGGATAATTAAAAAAAAATCCTGCTCTGTTTCTGTTAATAGGAATCTAATTGCCTCTCTTCCAAACTTTCTCTGTTTTAGTGCTCATATTGAAAAGGAAATAAAAGGAAAGGGGAAAAAAAAAAAGGAAATAAATATGTGGAAGAACACAGATACGTATTTATTTATTTACAGACTCTAGCCCTGGACAAAGCCATGAGAATAGGAGCTAGAAATGGTCTATCATAATTCCTCTGTTTTCCTCTACAGATATTTTGGTTTATGAAATAATAGTGATGACTTCAATGAAACCACAAGTAAACTCCCCAGCCAGGATCAGAGCCCAATGTGCTGGGTGCTTTACAAATAAAATGTTAGAGACAACTCTTATTCCAAAGAGCAAAATTATTTGGCTGGACAATACCCAATGGAGAAGCAGAACTAAGGTCATATCTACTTGCAAGAATGCAGACAGCTTTGGGATCCCAAAACTTCTTGGCCCAAAGACAGCCCTGAAACAAGTAGAGAATAGCCGTTTATGGTAGGAATATGAAACAGTTACACCTCTTCTACATATATGGCAAAAGTGACAGGTCCCACAAAGACACGGCCTTTTTCAGAGCAGAGATCAGACCCAATACCCATCTTGGGCTTTGCATTAATGGGCGTCCAGATTTCTTTACCAAAAAGAGGGGAAACTTCTAGCTCTTGAGTTTATCCATTCCTATTTTGCACCGTTACACATTTGAGAACCACCACTTCAGGATCGAAGGAATGTTTGCCTTTTGGCTTAGGGAGTAGCAGACAGCTTGCAAAGGAAGATACCTAAATAGAGGCAGCTACATGGAGATGTCTGCTTGTGAGTTAGAACAAGTTCACATTATCATCAGTGGAAAGCTGACTTAACAGAGTTTACAAGGTGATTCACCAGACGCAACAGTGTGAGTGAGAATCACTTTCCTAAACTTAAAAATCTAGTAGTCTTAGAAACACCTCAGGGTGTGTGAGATATGCACACAGGGCTGCCAAATTTTATAAGCGAGCTGAGACCCACACCTTCCTGCAGTGTCAGCTGGAAGGCAAATTAGATTCCCAACGGCATCTCATAAGGACACTAGATGCCTAGATATGGTCACCTGAATACCCCTGTGTCTTTAGGAAGAACTGCACTGCTGTCTGCATTCAGTTGACTGTTGACTAGCTCTGCATTTATTGCAGTGGAAGCTGGGACATCTAGCACACACATTGACCCTGAACTTTAAGTCTTGATCCATGAGCTAAATTTAATTTTAATTAGCACTGCTGCTACTTAGATCTGGCATCATGGTATGCTGATCATTAGAAGATTAGCATCACAAAAACTTCCTGTCTCACTGAACTAATGTATTTATTTTGGGGGGTGCAGGGGGTGGAAAAGAAAAACAAGTGCAGAATAAAGAGAAAAATGAGAACTCATGGGAATGAAAATATGCCTACATTGAATAGTTAACCTGTGGAATTCATTGGGACAATGTAGTTTAATGTTAAATTAAACTGTAGGTTGCTACTACAGTATGATGCAGACGATGACTGAGTTGACAGAGGATAGATGTCTGGAGTTAAAATAGTAAATTAAAACCAAACTGGCTTTGAAGGCCAAGTAAATCTCCATTCCTCAAGACTTATTAGCTCTTCTCTGTCAAAGGAGTGGGAATAGGAAAGTGCTTTTCTCCAAAACAGGCTATTCACTAAACTGCAAGCTGCTGTTAAACTGAAGGATTTCTAGCATCACTCTGTAAAGCAGCTGATATCAGCCACTTCAACAGAGGATAATAGAAAAAAGGACTGTTTCTCTGGTCCTGCATTATCCATTGCCGTCCCTAAACTACCAATCTTGCAGACATACATAAAACTCGTAATTAATAAACAAAACTAAAGTCTCAGACCACAGTTAATTGGAGTGAAATACCCATGTTGCTGGTTTGCTGGGAAGCAACCGAGATGATTGTTCCCCCAGCACAGTTTTCTCACCAGGTTAGCTGAAGCGTGTGCTTAACAAACCAAACCATCACACAGACACTTTCCTCAAGCAATCATTTTTTTTCCCCTCTAAAGATGAGCTGAAGTGTGTAATTACTCATCATCCTCCCTGCCTCAAAGCAAACTTGGAGACTGTTGCACTAATGGTAGCCTCAAATTAGTTGCCTAGAAGAAGGCAATTAGAATCATGCTGCCAAAAGAAATGAGGAACAGATTGTGTGCTCAGGAGAGCATTTTATAGGTACAGCTACAAATTAAGACCTCTGTGATGTCTGAGGAAACAGTGAGTCAGCCTGTTGACTCTTGCGGAAGGCCCAATTTCAATACTGTCACTGTGGGTTTGCATCGCTGTTAAAAGTTGCTCGGTGCCCTTGAAGGTGCGTGTTCTTAGAGACCTGGTGTAGCACATCACAGGGAGCTGGATGGAAAGGCGGAGGTGTTAAATGAAGTGTCTTCCCCTTATTCCAGCCCTTCTTGGCATCTCTACTTCCTAGCAAGTGTGCGCAGTGGTGGATCTTGGTCACTCCCATGGAACAGTCATTCCCCTAAGTCTTGTTAACTGGAGTTTGCAGTTTGGAAGACAATTTGGGACCAGGTGCTTAGGGGTAAAGCGGGCCAAATTGCTTAATGAAGAAGGAATATGCTCCTTCAAAAAGGGTGCTGAGGTCAGGAAACTGTTGAAGGCATCTGGAGACCACTAGTCTAAAGCCCTAATGAATGGCCTGGACCAGAAGGTTGACCTACAGCCCAGGCTCCAGAGGATGTTCTGGCTGAGGGAAGAGTTTCATGCTCCACCAGACCTCTAGAAAACCTCACTCATTCTGCACTCAACATCCCGTGAAAGCTGCTCCCCCGCTGAGGTGGTGGAAGGAAGCCATCCAAACAGAAATGACCATGGGGGCTTCCATCCTATTCCCATTTTTGCACCCTAGCTTTGTTCTGGAGAGTTCCTGTGGAAGCACAGATCAGCTCTTGCACTGCTTCATTCGCAGACAAGCTGAAAATCCTAGTCTGAATGAGACAACAGCAGGACCAATAGCAAGAGAGGGGTTTACTTAATTTTGTTCCCAGAGAATGTTACGACCTCATGATTTAGAAAACTCAGTGATTTCCAGGTCATTAAGTCATCTTCCACTAAGGGCCTCAGGTAGCTCATTCTGTATCACAAGGCACTGTAATAGCTTGTATCAAAGAGATAACATGGCAGCGCAAAAAGTTCAAAGTAGTACTATACCTAAGGAAACCTTAATAAGGTGAATTTTGTAGTTATTACCTAATTAGGCTTGCAGCTAAGTCAAGGCGCTTTCCTTCTCTTAATAAATTTACAAGGTTGGTGTAAGCTTAACACCCAAGTGTCCATTTCCAAATGTTCCTTCAGCTACTGCCTGGGCAAGAATTAAAGAACCTGCATTTCTCCACGCTTTTCACAGTTTTCAGTACTTTTTGCTTCTGATCTGCAAGAAAAAAGATATGCAGGAATGACAACAGTGAGAGGAACAGAGATATATGTTCAAGTATTGGTTGAAGATTCGTCAGTGCATCTAATTTTATTTGCAGCCAGGATTTTTTGCCTATATTTAGGCAACTCCCAAGCTCCTCAGAAGACTCCACACATCACCAAGGAGTTCATAATATTTTAAATGTCATGAAAATATGGACAGACGCATTTAAAATTAATAAGAGCAAAAACTCATAGACACTGCCTCAGAACAAAATGTTGTATTATTAAGAGTAATAGATTAGATGTCATTCTAGGAGAAGAATCTTGACTGTCTATGGTGGGATGTTATTCTTGGCAGTTCTTGGCTGCTAGTATTGTTTCCAAGTTGATGTGTAAGCTTTTGTTTATCAGGAATACAAATGCTTCTCCTTGTACAGAGCCTGTTATCTTGGCATGGCGTGCCATGGTACCGGGTACGTCTCTTGGCGTGGGTACGTGCCCTTTCTCTTGTCAATGTCTCAAACGTAAGCAAAAAGTTGAACTGCTTTTTTTCCCAGCACAGAATCAATTATTTTGCTGACTGAATCCAGGCTGTCTCCTCATCACTTTGGGATGCAGCCATCAGAGCTGGAGGTCAGAAAAGGTGCTTGCTTAGTGCTATAATGACTGTGCCATTAATAAGCTAATGCCCTTAACATTTTTCAGATTTCTGTATTATTTTTCTTGTCATCTGATACATATTGCTCATACCGTCCTGATTCCTAAAGTCATTTTTCCCCTCTAAGCTAATGTCCGCATCTCTAAAGTCAAGAGGCAATGGATGAAGACTCTTAGGCTGACAAATCATGAAGATCATCGACTATCCTCCAAGGGAATAACAGTCCAATGTGAGCTGACCTTCTCCTTCCCGTGTTCACATTATACTCTTCAGCCATCCAACGAAAGCTGCCAGCCAGAGCCATTCGCTTGTTGTGTTAGTTGCCAAATGCTTGGTCTGCGAGCTAGGAGCTCCTTTGCCAAGCTCCAGTTGTGATGAGTTCCCCAGCACTAATCCAAGCTGAAAATAGGTGCAGTTGGATCCGTAGGCCTCCTTCTTTGTATTTATTCAGTGGGGGAGGAAAGCAAGAGAGGAGGAAACGAAGCTGAGTTTTACGCAGTCATTGTTACAAGTCACAGGAGAATCTCAAAAGGACTGGAAGGAAAGTTTGACTCAAGACAGGAAAACCCAAGAATCCAGATGCTTATCCAGAAGCCTTTGATCTATCAGTATGGAAAGTCTAGGTCAGGTTTTCAGGCTCTTCCTTGAAATTTTTGGGGCTTTGTTAGTCCTGCTTGAAAGCCATCCATCTCTGCATACGTCTCTCTTTCAACAAAATTCATAAACAAGGAAGGCAATGAGTAACTGAAATGTCTGAATGTTCATTAACATTCTGTGTGTCTTTTGAGGTTTCTTCTCATTTTGTAGCTAATTAATCTTTAATTGTTACCAAGTTTGTTCACAGTGGGTTTCCCAGACTGAACAGATCAAGAAGAATAGTAACCATTCTAGAAACATAATGCTATTATTAAAAAAGCAAAATACATTAATTAATTAATAATAGGCAGAGGAAAAATAGCAAATATCATTACTTAGACTCTTACGGAACCAAAAATTGTGATTATTACATAAAGGAGCAAAGATCTCATTTATATATAATCAAAATTTATTTTCCCTTGGAAAGGATGATGACAGTTAATTAAATGGTATCAGCAATTATTTTAGAGGAATAAATTCAGTGCTGAAGGGGAAAAAAGAGAGTGAGAGAGAAAGAGGAGGAAAAGGAGGAATGGATCAGACAATACTGTATCTAAGGGATTTGCGTGAGATTTTCTACTTACTGCTCCAGCTGTTTAGAAGGGATGGCAGTTATGCACATACTGCAGAAATGAAGCAGAAATGATTCCTCTGACAACTTGGTCTCATATGGTCATTCAGTCACCAAATGGACATCAGTGATGATCCAGCCAGTGAAGTCAGTGTCATCTAGGATGCAATCTGCTTCATACTAAAGTTTAGTAGTTCAGGTGAATTGACCTAAAATTGCCTTTGCTATCAAAGAAGGGAGTCTGGGAAGGTAAGTTCAGACATAGATCTCTACACTGCAAATGGCTAAATTTAGATTAAATAAACCACCCCCCTCTGTAGTCATCAGAAATTGAAGAGATGATTAAGAACATCTGCACCATATTGTACCACAAATGGTGTATGGGATGTCTAGGAAGTAAGAGATGGGCACTATGCAGTGTCATATGATCTGATAGCATGTATTGAACTAGTCAACATCCATCAGGTGGCTAAGATGCCCACAACTTTCACCATAAATCCGTGCCTCCCATATATATCAGCTGTCCAATTTTCTTCCCTCAAACTGCCCTGTACCTGATGACAATAAAACCAGACTGAAGGCAAAGGTTCACTCAATCTAATAGACATACAATGCCATCTGCCAAAAATCAGACAATGTCTCAGGAAGTGGTGGCCAGTGGAGAAATCAGGATTGATCTTTACCCTCTCGCTACTCTAGGGTAGATTCTTCATGTCCAGCATCAGAGATGAACATGGGATGAATGTAGAAATCCTTTCTAAACTGGGGAGAGAGCTCTGTAGAGTCCAGGCATGGAGATGAGAAGGATGTGGGAGGTGTGGGCAAGAAAGCCCTGTGGCAGTAGGAAAGATGTCCTTCTGGTGACCTTCTCCTTTCTAGCTTTTGGCACTAACTCTGTCTCTCGTGATCTTGATGGAACAGAGACCTAAAGAATGTGCTGCTATTCACATCACAAGAGCCACTGCAAAATGCGAGTTTATGCTCTTATTGAGAGAGGTCCTTCACAGATCTACTAACAGAGAGGCTTTCTCCAGAAGAAATGGCTGATCAAAGAGACTGTACCTAATGTTATTCAGAAAGTAGTATGAGAACTAGAAACTGCATTTCCTTACTACCACGAAAGTACCATGCCCATTTCATTACACTGCTCCTAAATCTAACTAGAGCTACAAAGAGAAATGTGTAAATCTGTGTAAGGTTAGGCCATATACGATTTGCTGTCTTTTGAGAATTACAATGAAAGATTTTCATTCATGACATAAAGTAATCATACGAAAGCTTAACTGGGAAATATTTAGTCTTTATCAAAGCTAAGCACTGTTATCTCAGTGTTTAGACCTGAAGAAGAAACATGGTAATAATAACTCTTCAAACTCACACATGCTTTTAAAAGTACTGCAATTAAAAAAAAAAGGGGGGCGGGGGGGCAGGGAGAAGGAAAAATAACCCAATGAGACACTATTCAGATAGAAGCAGGGAAACCTGAAAAAAATCAACAAAAATGTTTTGATTTAACTGGCAATAGTAGCAAAAACAAATGTCCATTAGATTGTGCTTGTTTTCTTGGACATGTTCCTGTAGCATGAAGTCAAATTGTCATTAACTGCCAATTGGCTGCCAAAGTTATTTCCAGAAGTTCAAGTTTCTCAGTGGCTCTACTGTAACATTAAAGTGTGAAGAGTTTGCCCAAAGAGCCTCATCGGAGGAAGAAGGAGTGGGCTGGATCTTAAATTGCTGCACTTATAAGGTCTTTAAGAGGAAAATTATGTATGAAGAGGTGGTAGAATGTGTTGAAAAATTAGCCCAGGGAGAGTGTGTTGATGACATCCAGGACTGGGATTAACAATGGGGCCCTGTTGTAATTTGGAAACACTATACTTCAAGCAGCAGTGAAACTGAGGAAGTCTGGTTTACAGTGGCTCATTCCTGTGCAGATCCTCTGTTGCCTATAAAGAGTAAAGTTATTCTTCCTTACATTAGGGGAGTTATTAATAAGATTTGTCTCCTCTCCTTGGGGAGCTTTTTCTGCAAAACCTCCGGGGAATCTGTATCTTTGAAACTACATCTGTCAAATTCAGTTGACACTAGCTATTGCTTTTAAAAAAAAAGGTTGGTGAGGGGAAGGATGTAGAGGCAAGATGAAGAGACATGCAAACAGATAAACAGACACAACCAGACAACACAATTGGGTGCATTTTCTTAGGAAGCCAAAAAAACTTAAAATGCTGTGGGACAGGTGGTGTTCGGCCTGTGTTTTTTGTGAACAAGCAGATGAAATAGATGAATGGTGTACAGAGTACTCTGCACAGAGACACTACTGCAAGCAGTGAAGAAAACACGTATTATCTGTCTTAAACCAAAATTGCCTTATGCATTGGATAGGACAGGGCCAGATGATGTGCTCCCTGCTGTCCCACCACAAGGAGCCTGTGTCACTTGCCAAGGACATGCTGCAATATTTTTCAGGTTTTGGTTCCCTCCAAAAGCTCCATGAATAATGGGACATTGCAGTGAGAAGTCTGAGGCAAGGTGCAGAGGAAATCTGGCATTTCTTTCTTTGTAACAATAGGGATCTGATTCTCCTCCAAACTAAGTGATTATGAATGTGATGACTGCTGCTTGTTCCTGTTTTAGGACAGTCAATCTGCTTTTCTGCCTTGGCTCCTGAAACCTCCTTTTGCCACAAAGCACTTGGCAGAAGCAGGTTGAGGCATCGTGAGACCCTTAGCAGAGAATGAACAGGCAGAACACAAGGTGATGCTGTCCTCAAGAGTGTTCCATCCCAACAAATTTGAAGTCAGGCAAAAATGCCTGCATGGATGAACAAATAGCTCCTAGCCAAATTCAACCACCAGAAGGGAGCATACAGAGACTGGAAGCAAGGATGGGTAACCTGAGAGCAATACAGAAACATTGTCTGAGCATCCAGGGATGCAGTTAAGAAAGCTAAAGCCCAAATGGAACTGAATCTGGCCAGGGATGCCGAAAGCAACAAGAAGGGCTTTGATAAGTACATAAGTGACAAAACGAAGACTAGGGAAAGTGTGGGTCCGTTGTGCAATGAGAGCGGGGACACAGTTACACAGGACATGGAAAAGGCTGAGGTATTGAATGTCTTTTTTGCCTCTTTGCTAGCAAGACTGGCCTTCAGGAATCCCAGGTCCCAGAGACAAAGGCGAAAGGCTGGAACAAGGAAGAGGTACCTCTGATGGAAGAGGATCAGGTCAAGGAATACTTAAGCAAATTGGACATATATAAGTCCATGGGCCTTGATGGGATGCATCCGTGGGTGCTGAGGGAGCTGGCAGATGTCATTGCAGGACTGCTCTCGATAATCTGAGATAAACTGAGAGAAGTGCCCGAAGACTGGAGGAAAGCAAACGTAATTCCTATCTTCAGGAAGGGCAAGAAGGAGGACCCAGGGAACTACACACTGGTCAACCTCACCTTGATCCCTGGGAAGGCATTGGACCCTCTAATTCTGAAAACCCTTTCCAGGTACCTTCAGGACAAGAACATCATCAGGAGTAGTCAGCATGGCTTCATCAAGGGAAAGTCATGTTTGACCAACCTGATAAACTTCTACAGTGAAATGACTGGCCTCGTAGACAAGGGGAGAGCTGCGGATATTGTCTACCTAAACTTCAGTAAGACCTTTGATACTGTCTTCCATAAGATCCTCATAAAAAAACTGTTGATGTATGGGCTGGATAAGCAGACAATGAGGTGAGTTGAAAACCGGCTGAATGGCCAGGCCCAAAGGGAGGTCATCAGTGGTATGAAGTCTAGTTGGAGGCCAGTAACTAGTGGTGTACCTCAGGGGTCAATACTGGGTCCAGTCCTGTTTAACGTCTTCCTTAATCATCTGGCTGATGGGGCAGAGCGTACCCTGAGCAAGTGTGCTGATGACACAAAAATCCAGGAAGCCAGTGGGTGGAAGAAGAAGACATTTTTGGAGGTAAAGGTAGGAGCTGTATGACTGAGACTTACCTGCAGGGTAGCAGTTTTTTTCTCTGCTTGTCAGCATGGGCACTGTGCCCTGCGGACATGAAACAAACACAGAGTCCAGGCAGCATTGGTACTTAGATGCTTCGTCTTATAAGATAACCTTTAAGACTTCATATCCTAGTATGTAATACTAAGAATGGAATAATCTGATGTCAGTTGGCCATATTCAGAGAGACTCCTGTATGCAACATGTTACAAAAACTACAACTTCCACACTATGGGCTGACTGTATTTCAAAGCTACAGAAAGTCCAGAAGGTGCCTTCATACTTCTTAAACCAACAAACTTCATTCTGTCTTGCACTTTATAAGGGACAAAAATGTCAAAAAAATGAATGGCTATTGCACATTTCTGGTTTTGGACTCCAGCTTTATTCCACAGTACTGAGAATGACAGGAGTTGACAGGACAGGACAGAGTCATCCACAACCCTCAACCTCATATTTGTCCTCGCTGAAATATATCATAAAATAAACATATTGTAACTCAGAAACACCCTCTTAGGCTGCAATTTCCTCAGTGGTAATTAGAAAGATGAGGGATGATGTTAGCTCCCAATGCTGGTTAATAATCCTACAAGCAGTGTGAGGATGGGAATACAGGGGTGGCTCGATGACTCGATGGAAGAACACTTTACCCTATTGCTAACAATGGCAGCAAGGTAGTACAAGGAGGATGGTGTCACATGGAACACTGTTAACTAAGGGTGGAGAGAGGTTTTACAGTCAGCATCAGAGAAAGACTTGCAGCTTCCTCAGAGTAGGATATTACAGAAACTGAAGAAATGAAGATCTGACTTACTTGTACCAGCTGAGCCTGACACCCTCAGCACTGAAACACAAGCCTGCACCACTCTAAGGATCAGCTTCGCTGAATAACAGACATAGCAGGCTGTTATTTTTGTGTTCATAACCCACATTTTAAGAGCCTGATACATTCGCATATGCCAGCAGGAAGGCTGCCGGGTTGGTCTGCCAGTCCTATTTAGGGGTGCAAAATCCCCTTCACTGAAGGGACAATCATAAGCAAAACAATTTCAAATGCTTCAAAAGATTTTTTTCCATAGCCAATCTAAAACGGAAAAAGCCTCACTGAGAGATTGGATCAGATTCCTCACTCAGCAAAGGAAAAACAAGATGACATCCAAACCTCTTAAGTCTTTTCACACATGGAAGGCCAGGCAGCCAAAATTCTCCTTCATCATTTCCACATTCAGCTTTCCACACACTGAGTGTTACAGAACAGCACTTTTTACATAACAAATATCGCTTCATGAGAAAAAAAAAAAGTAGAAAATCACATACATATCTGCCTGCATTTTCAAGGATTCCTGTTGGCTTCCTTTTTCACTTCCTATAAAAGAATGTTTTCTATAAATATGGGAAATAGCATTGCCTCCTGTTGTCCAGTTACCTGGCCTTACCCCACATTTGTTGAGGTCAGTGGTGAACTTCTCACCACCTATTTAGAGAATGAAATTCTACTCTTTTCAGTTATTTCATTTATATTGGCTAGCAAGTTTCAGAGTTCTGGGTATCCCACTATTATCCCAGATAATTTAATGTTTGCATTTTAGCCATTCAAAGCCTACTCATTCTTCCACTTCCACATTCGCTTTTTTGCTGTGTTCTTCATTTGAAATGATTAGCAAAAGTTGGGTGGGGTAGGGATAGGATGTACACATACATTCGTTATTCATATAATCAAATTGTTTTCTATGTGATTGCTACTTTTTTGTGTGTCTTATGACAGCCTGATCAGAACTGCCATCATGTATCATTGGCAATAGGTGATGGAGTGAGTGGAGAAGGCTTTCCACACAAGCATCTTATGGCAAGGGAGTTGGATCTTGTCAAAATCAGCAGGTATCCAATATGGGTTTATAAATTCCTGAATCTCCACACAATGAAAAATCCTCAACCACCAACTGCAGAAAATGGGGAAAACTTGGATCGGTATATTGAACTGTGAGGCTAAGGCTTACTTACAGGATGGATAATGTCCCATTCCTCATGATATGGATGGGACACAGCATTTAAACACATTCATACATCTCTCTATAAACATACACATCCACATCTATCAGCAGTGAAACACCTGCAAAAATCAAAACCCAGTTTCCAAGGTAATGGCATTTTAAAGGTAAAAACATACTCGTAATACTGGCAGGGCTTTGTAACACGACTTAAATTGATATTTAAATCTAAGAAACTTCTGGAAAATCTGGCAGTGCTAGTAAATTGGGATTTCTTGTACTTTCTGGGTCTGGTTTGTTGTTTTTTTTCAGCATAGAATTCAATCACCTTTACATGGACCTAAATCTCTGCTCCTTTCTAAACCCATAGAAATTGGTAAGCTTTGAAAAGTTCAGGGGCCCCGCTCAGGTTCACAATAGCACATTCGGAAAACTTCACAATATGTTTTGGTTCTGAGAAATCATCCTGATAAGCAGAAAACATGGATTTGGCAAAGCAAGATGATATTTAAAGCATAAACCAGCTAACAGGTGTTAGAGTTTCTTCTGCTTCTTCCATATCATATTGCACTGTGGTGGTGTTCTCTGTGCAATTTTTGCAATTTTCCTAACTGCTGTGAGTCCTGGCCATGATCTGCTAAGCAGGAAAACTCAGGCAGTCCCTGGAATAGAAATAGAAGTAAGTTAACTGTCATTTCTGGATTTGCTGTGCTACATCAAAATTGGCTTTATGCAGAAAGGTATCTGTAGCCAATCAAAGTAACTTAATGAGAGTGCTAATGACTCTGAAATCACTGGCTTAAATATCAGAGGTGCTTCTGGGTGTATTTTCAAGAAGTGGGAGACCTGACTGTAAAAGTGATAGAAAATGTGTTGCACAAAAATATCTTCAAGAACATTTCTGGGAAAGATGGTAAGAGGTAGCTTTTGTATGCAGGGTTCAGTTTTACATTTACAGAAATGTAGGTGCAGACGTCTTCTTGTGTCTGGGGGTGTTTATGTTTCAATTACAGTCAGCACAGATCCAGACAATACCACAAGCAGAGCCCAGAGTGATTGAGCTCATTTGACAGTGGGCATTGAGGCCCCACAGCATCGGAGATGCACCAGGATTTTGGGGATGTTCCGTTGAGTCTGTAGACCCGACACTGTTTGGGGCTGGAAGGTGGAGGCCAGGTGAAACATCCCAGGGTAGCGAGTGGCACTAGACGCTGATATTTAAGCTAATTAATCCTGACTTTAATGATGGCCCGTCCATTAGTTTCACCATCTGCCATCCGGATGGAAAATCTCTCCAAGGACCCTTTGCTCCCCCCAGCTGTAACCTGTCAGTTTGCGCACACTGATGGCAAAACCGAGACCCATGCCACATGGAGAGGCACCTGGAAGCACAGCCGATGTCCTAAAACATTTAAAATAGCTCAGGACACCTTTGTTTTGGGCAAACATATTGTACCAACCTTGTCTGTGATATCGCAAGAGGGATCTTTGCTTTCGGTTGAATGAGTTTTGCCACTCTGTTCACTCACGCTGAGCAGCAGCCCTATGTCTACTAGTGTATTATGCTGAAAATTAGCTGTAATGGGTGATGGATTTCATGGGAACACTATTTCTGTCAAGTGAAAGCTCAGTGTCAGCTGAGCAGTTTCCAGCCTCTGACTACTAATAATAAGCCCTTTTCACCAGCTTAATTCATTAGATAGGGAACAAGGATCAAAGACACAAAAAAAGTTGCAGCTTAAAAAAAATAAAATCTGTGGCTTCCTTTTTTCTTTTTGTTTGAGCCGTCACATTTTCTGTCACTGGGTTTTCTGCGTGAGCCTTGATGATGGTACGGATTTCTAAAAATGTGAACACCCAAAGAGCACCAGCCCTGATTGAGGGCGAGCGTGTGGGAGGGAGGGCAGCCTGAACCTGCAATTAAGGACAGTGCCCAATTTTGTGCTATCTCCTTCTGGAAGCACCTGATTGACAGGTCAAAAGGTCTTTGTAGACCAACGCTGCTTTGCAGAAAACAGCCTGATCTTTGTGAAAGGAATTACTTCACAGACTGAGGCCTTTTGCCTTACAGGGGAAGAGTGCAACAGTGAAAATGCTCAAAATTGTCCTGAAAAGGAGGAAAAATCCATCTATTGCTAACACGACACAGATCCTCCTAATTATTTCTATCTCAGCTTTCAAGTGCCTAACTCCTGTTGTTCATAATCAACACAGGAAGGCAGGCATTGCTCTCAGTGGGAGCAGAACAGAAAAATCTTCTCAAATCTTTTGAAATACTAGGTTTATGTTTATTGCTCTTGTTTTTCCAGTTTGTATGGAGAAGTGTTGTAAAGCAAAAGTGAAGATGATCCCTGATGCCCTGAAATAGCTTGAAGAGCCTGGCCTTTTTTGAACACCAAGCTCTTAGGAAGATTTGTCCATGAAAAATCTAAGTAACAGCACTTTCTTTCTCATCTTTTGAGTGTATTCCTACAAAATGCAATGCTACTTTTGTAGTGAACAGTCAAAAATTTTCAGTCTCACCTTTTATGATGAAATCTAACCTCCTGTCTTCTGGACTCAAGTGTCTGAATGAGAAATTCAGAGTCAGTTTTCAATTCAATGAAATGAACAGAATCAAATGAACACCTGGACTTCTAACTCTCGCTTTCTTTAGGAGGTTAAATGCCTTCTTGGATCTTAACTTAGGTGTAATTGTTGCAGAGAACTGCTTGGCAATATGATTTTCCTGAAACTCAAAATCTAGAAGCCAAAATAAAAGCAAATATCAACAATAAAAGCAACAAAACCCCTACCCGTTTTTATTTTATTTTTTACAGATAAATTTCTGATTTCCCAAAACTGATGGATGGCACTATTGTAAGAATTTAAGATAATGAATCTCTGTTATAAAATGGGACACTTGTGTGCTACAGTGCTATTACTATTAAAAATAATAACTTTGAAAGCCACAAGCAATGGAAACGACTGCATGACATTTAAAAAACTCCAGGGTAAACAGATTTTGCACTTGGATCCATTAACCTTCTCAGTTTAAACTACACAGAGCTGTACTTCAACCTGACAACCACAACAGTGAAACCAAGAACTGGGCTCCAAAATAGATGGGAAACTAAAAAATGTGGCTTTCATCTGGGACCTGTGCTTTGAGCAAATATAAGTGTTGCAAAAACTGAATGCTCTGAAACAACAGATCATAGACATTTCACCACCCTAAATCCTGGGAAGTTCTAGACATTTTCTGTACATGTTGCAGTCTCCATGTATCCAACAACACTGAAAAACACACCTTCTTCTAAGGGTCATTTTGTGAAAATCAGCCAGTTAATATTAATGAGGTACTTCAGGTATTGAGAGTCCCATGTTCCTTTTACAGCTGTGGAGAGAAACAAAGAGCAATTGGTCTCGTCTGGTTTGGGGTAGTTTCTTGAGACTGAGTGAGTCAACATACCAGCTCACTGCTTCCAGTTGGGTAAGGTCCACTTCACTCCTCCCACCACCCACCCACACTGCTGGCCACACATTTATGCCTCTTACCTTAGGCCAGTTTTGCATTCATCAGATTCCTCCACGAGTCAGGTTAACACACTGAAACATCCAAAAATTAAACAAGGGTGGAAGAGAAGGAGGTAATTATTGTGCCATTTTAGTGAGTTAAATCAGCTCTGCAGAGAGTTGAAAGAAGCAGAAAGGATGGGGAGAACTACCTGGCTGCCAGTGGGACAAAGGAGGAGCCGGGGTAGTGGTACATGACCCAGCTGGTGGTTTTATGGTGTTGGCTGAGACATTCCTTCAGCAGGCTACGAGGGTCAGCCAACCGCAGTGAGTGTCGGGCAAGCCCCTACCTACAGCTTTGGCTACGGTCCCAAACAACACTGGGACCTTGTGGCTGAAGATGGAACTGGAATGGGAGAAGATTTTTTTTCTGGTATTTCCTGATTTGCAAAAGTTTGGTGTCTCAGTTACTTGAACATGGCAATATGGTCACAAGTTAGGCACCTGTTGCTAAAAATGACGTTTGACCTCTTAGTGTTCTTAACTTTCATTGCAGGTACTTTTAAAATTTATCATAGAATCATTTAGGTTGGAAAAGACCTTCAAGATCATTGAGTCCAACCATCATCCATGCCCACTAAACCATGTTCTGGAGCAAACTTGTCTCCTTGTCACTTACTACTGAAATATACTATCCTTGCAAACTAAATTGATAGGGTTCTTGCAGCTCCTAATAAATCCTTAGAAGCAATTTCTAGGGAAAGAAAAGATTATATCAAATGGCAATGACAGTAGAGTTAAGGAGAAAGAAAAAATTGGAGTTCAACCAGGAAATGGAAATTATCACCCATTCTCTGAAAAAATGTTGGGCAACCATTAAAAACCATGAATAAGCAAGGACAGGAAGGAACATTTTACATGTCACTGGAAAAGCAGCCAGGCTGCAGGGCTGCATTGTACGTGTGTTTTCACACCCTGAACGTGAGCGTATGCTGAACAAGTCCCGTTCTTTGGAAGCTGGTGTGATTTGCACCCCCCAGTTCTCAGGAAGGATACGTCCTGGTATTGGCAGAGCAGCGGGATGGAGTAAGGTCCCTGGTATGTCAGCCCCACCTGTTGGACTGATCATCAATACGAGCTGCCAAAGCCTTACCAGAAGGGTGACTAATCCATGCTGGAAACATCAGAGAACTTTCCAGGCCTTTTTGTTTTGTAGTTGCAGAATGACATTTTTTGGTATTGTATATATTTGCTGGTTGGGATCAAGCTTCTTGGAGACCTTAATAAAAGTGTGCACATGTCATTACATCAGCTGAAAGTTGTCTCTGACTTTTTCCCATAGATTTAGAGTAAAGCAACCACTTACCTCTTTTGTGTCATCCCTTCTACAACACCAGAGAGGGTTGTGTCAGGCCAAACAAGACAGAGGCGTGCAGAACGAGCCAAATACCATTACAGAGGAGTCCTCTTGTGAGGCTCCCAGCAGGGAACATGCCATGTAGGTGGCCAGTGCAAGCTGAAGACCAACCTGTGGAGAACAAGAAACGAATAGTGTGTCTCAGTGTGTGAGGCTTGGGAAACCTGTCCTCCAACAGGGCCTTGCTGCTAGCAAACCGAACAGCTTGCTGGTGTGGGCTGCATGAGTCTGTTGAGGGATGACAGAGGACATTGTCTTCTGTGGCTTTCTGGCTTCACTCCGACTCCTTGGTGTCACTCAGCCGTGCCCACCGAGACTGCGGCCGTGCCGTGCTCAGAGCTCCTCTGCCTTGGTGCGCAGAGAGATCAGCCCTAGCAGCTCAGCAGAACAAAGAGACTTTGGGAGCTTAGCAGCTATTTAAACCTTTTTTTTTTGGCCACGCAAGCAATATTATGACTTTGAATTCTCTCCAGGGC
This sequence comes from Haliaeetus albicilla, assembly GCF_947461875.1. Lineage (NCBI taxonomy): Eukaryota > Metazoa > Chordata > Aves > Accipitriformes > Accipitridae > Haliaeetus > Haliaeetus albicilla. The sequence continues at coordinate 78,941,153 of NC_091484.1, forward strand.
CATAAAAAAGATCCACACTGCTTAATTTTGCAGGATGTTCATGGAGCCTGGACTGCTTGTCTTCTCTTCCTATTCTGTTCAGCTTGTTCTCCTGAACACTGACATTATGTGGTCTAAGGCTTATGAGGTACGAAGGCTTAAAAAGGGGACATACAGGTGCAACTAAAAGGCCTTTGCTAAACTACTCAGAGAGGTGAACTGATGTCCACAGGCTTAAATTCAGGAAGAGGATTTGAAGATCCAAAGGCCATTACACTGGAATGAGGGCTGGTGAGGAACTGATATTCTCCTACCCCACTTTGTAGCTTTAGTGAAATAATTTCCCTCTGCTGTCTCAGGTTTCATTATTTGCTTCACCTGTCTTCCTTGAAGGGCTTTAGAGGAACAGCTTCACCTAGGAGGAAGACCTCCAGGCGCTCTTGGAAGTATTTTCTCAAAATGACTCTGAGCTGCATGATACGATGAAAGTGCAGGCAATGAATGAAACATCAGTTTGGGTGCCAGAGGGCCTTTTTCCCACTTCTGCCTCTGCTGAAAACTTAATATGTGACTTCAGTGAAGTTCTTCAGCCCCACTGTGCTTCTTCTCCCTGTTTGATAACCCTTGTGTATCTTAAGCTATGGAGGAAAAGACAGAAAATCATGCAACACTGAGACATGGTGAGGGGAAGGCTCAGAGGCAGTCAAAAGAAAGTATTTGACAAGTACACTGGGAACAAGAAAACCATCTCAGCTGGATTAAACTGGCACGGGTCAACTGAAGTCCAAACAATCCAGCTTTTTGCCAAAGTCACTTAAATAACATTAAGATTTTAATAACCAGATAAATGACAGTATCATGAGCTATCAGAGAGGACATACTCTTCTCTTGATATTTCCTGTAGTTTTGTGCCCATAAGCATCTCCACAGTTGGCCTGTCATTGCAACACATGTTCAGAGAAAGCTGTCAAACATACCATGAGTAATCAAGGGGAAAGTCAAACTAGACAGAGATAAAAATCAACATACATTCTTCCAAATGAAACCCATCTTTCATTACTTATTTTAGAGTTGCATTCCTGCTCTCATCTCTCATAATTCACATGAAGTCCCAAAAAATCTTGGCTTTGTAGTTCTGCCCTATCTTAGACATTCTAAAAACTGGCTTCTCGCAGATCATCTTGATGACCATGATTTATTTACTCTTTGCTGGCTTTGGACATGTTTTCCCCATCATCAACAATTTTGCCACAACTGCGTACCAGGTTATCAAGTGTCAGCTAAGCCCTAGGAAATGGGTTGTGCACATCTTCCTCATCTGTTGCAAGCATAAAGCAAGGTCCATTATTTTAAATGCTCTGCATTTGAACTTCATATACTAAAGGTTTAGAGAACATGACAGCAACTTGTTACTCATGAGATAATGTACAGCTTGCTAGATGGAACGTTCTCAATCATATATAACCATGTGAACATTCATCCTTATTTATATGAAGGATGTGGGCAGAGAAGCAATTTAAAAAAAAAAAAAGGAAGTTTGTCATTTCAGTCTGGATATTTATTGAAGCTGGGAGGGAAACACTGAGCTGACAAAAGTGCTTACATACTTCAGTAAATAAAGATTTGTCTAAGAATCTGGAGATGTGAGTTCTAGTTATTGCTCCATCAATTACAGTTTATATAGTTTGAGTGAGTCTCTTGATCCCTTTACCCTTGAGGGCTTTCACCCATAAAACAAGGACAATGCTATTCATTCATTCATTGTTGTGAAACATTGGAAGACCTTTGAGCTGAAATAATTGGGTTACTGTCTCAGGGAGACCACATATGCAACTGTCTCCTTCTAACCCAGAAGGAAAGACATAGTGCTTACACATCCACTAGCAAATAAAACAGGCATAGCCTGGACATAAGCACAGCCATGATTTTGTGAACTTGTGAATATCCCTTGCTCAAGAGGTAGCAGGAGCCAGGGATAATTCCCAAAGGGCAGTTTGGATGTGGCCATTTTCTTATTTGGAGGGAGGGGAGGGAAAGAGTTTCTGTGTGTGGACATGAGTCATGATGTGTAACTTGGCCTCGGGGCCAGAAAGCAGGGCCTGACATGTTTTATTTACTGCATAATTAAGTGGCAAAGGGAAGGAGAAGGGGTCACGCATGGGAACTAAATACCACAGCCTCGCGTTTAAATGTCGGTATGATTGCATACCACTCGGTTTCAGTGACCTTTCCTATGACCTTGGGCAGCACCTTGAGCCTCTCCTGCACTTTGTCCATCCTGCTTCTCGGCTGCCTCAGAGAAGGTTCTGGAGCTCAGCAGCTGAGTTCAAGAGCCTCCTGTCTCTGCAGCCATCCCAGTAACACCAGGGCTCTCCCTTTTTACCAGGATGACTTGCAGAAGTGCAGAGGAAGGGAGGACACTCTGGCCCTGCATGTTGTTGCCCAGTCCCCTGCTTGAACCTGCAAGATCCTCCTTCTCCTCTCGCCTCTTGCACTGACACCTCTCCCACGCTGTAAGACGTCACCCTGCTCCCCACACATCCCAAAAACTAATTTACCAAGTATGTCGCCCTTTGCTTTGGATGCAAACATCCTCCTTCCCTTTCTCCCCACTTGCATCTCTCATCTTCTCCCCTAAAAAGAGAAGGAAACCTGGTAGTGGGGAATATGCTATGCACATGTAGACTTGTAGCAAGATATTTGGGAATGACTTCCCCCCTTCTTCTGGGCTTTATCACCTTGAACGCCCCCTTAGGGCACGTTCCATTCTCCCCTGCTCCTCTCCATCCTTCTCTTTTGCTGGCAAATCTCCATCCCCTCTTTCCAGGCACCAGCAGCCATGGCAGCAGCAGCAGCTAGCAGAGCAGAAAAGTATCTTCCCCCACCCAGGACCCCCTCTTCCTCCCATCTTCTTCACCTTTGCTGCAAATCCTGGTATGTTCCTAGATTTTCAGCTTCCAGCAAGAATAAACTTCACATCCATCCAGTCAAAGCAGATATGGAGTCAATTCCAAAGGGTTCTCCAGTTTCTATTTATCAATAAGCCAGGTTGTTTATAAAACAGAAGAAAGTATGTCCTATTTGTGTAGATTTGCTGTCCCGGAACATTTTGGGTGTTGTTTGCAAATCTGCTCACAACCAGCTGACCAAGCCTGCTGTGGCTGCAGCAGAAAGAAGAGGCAAACTCAATTAGAAGTCGAGTCATGATAAATTTTCTGTTGCCATTGGCTAGCAGTCTTGGATGGGAGAGCCAGCCAGCTCTGATGCCAAGAGGAAATCTGACACAGATGACAGTCTGACTTCCAGTACCTAGAAAAAAAAGGCTAGCCAGCTCTGCGTGTGTGTATGTTTTTTTCTTCAAGAACTTTCGTACGTTTTGAGAGGGGAATCCAAGCCTCAATATGCTCTCACTTCTGTGCATAGGAACAAACCACAGCACTTTCTCCTGCTCCTGGCAGGGCTTGAGGAGAAACACTCCAGACGCTCTGCTGTAACCAGGATCCCCTTGTCTACCTTCCCAGCCTCCTTTTTTTTTTTTTGCATGAAGTGACCTGAGAGGAACTTGCCTGGTGATGCTATTTTCCCCCTCCCTGAGCTCATGGCAGACTGACAGTGGCTCGAGTTAGACTGGGACACGGTGTCTGGCGAAGGTTCCCAGCCGTGCTGCTCTCCTGCACACACGGCCCCAGGTGGACGCTGTACGCCAGTAGCTGTCCGGTGCGTCAGACCATGAGTCTTTTCCCTTCATCAAAAGGCATCTGCATCCAAAGCTTTCAAGGCTGTTTGAAGCCTCAGACTCAAAGGTCCATGCCCCAGAATATGGGGCAGAATTTCGATCCCTTTTCCTGCCTAAGTAACCCCATACCTGGTGCAAAGGCAAGTTCATTGAATAAGGAGCAACTTGTTGGCTGTAAATGGGAAGGAGTTTGACTTTCTGAGTATTTAGTTATTATTTTACTGAGATGTTTATGGTTTCCATTCAGAATTGTGATCCCCTCATGCCAGATGCAGTACAAATGTATAGATACAGTTCCTATAATACTATACTTAATATGTACATATGTATGTATGTGTGTAAAGCCAATTTACATAGAAACATAGCATCTATAGACTATTAGATATAATGATAGCCTTTCCTTGGAGCTTAACCTTGAAAAGGCTGAAATGGATGGGGAGGATTAGGGGTTTTTTAGCTAAATAGTTTCTGGGCAGAAAAAGCAGTCCTGTAAAATTGAAGTGTCCTGAAGAAGCTGGTAAATGTCCTGATCAATATCTATTAGGTAAATTATATCAGAATGTTTTTCTTTCGCTGATCTGGTGTGAGATATTTCCATTCCAATCAGTTCAATAGGATTGTCCTATTAGTGCATTGCATCATGGGAATTGTAGTTCAGAATCTCATTCACTCCTGTGGAATGAATTGCCTGGAAGACTGCTCACCATGTGCTTACTATAAGGCATGCATTCTTTTGACAAAGTTTTACTTGGGGCATGACAAGAGATGTAATCTAACCATAAAGCCTTCCTCCTACAAAAGGCAAAAGATTCAAACCGCTTTGGAGACTAGCTCTAACACACCACATCAGAGAAACACAGTTTAATGATGAGAAAGGTCCAAACAAAGTTTCATTTCAACAAGTCAAACTGGAGCATTTCAATTTCAGGAAGCTTAAAATGTTTCTCTTCAACTGAATTATTGAGACAATACAGTACTATATTTTTCGTTGCAATTTCTCACAGTTTCTGTCCCACAAAAAAGTGACAAAAGCTCCATTTCTTGTGCTAATAATGGTTCAAAGCAAAGAGTGGATGGAAATTTCCAAATCTCTATTTGAGAATTCACTAAATGGGAATAATACTTTCATGTAAAGTGATTCATGTACTTGAATGGCTTCATCACTGGGGATTCACACCACAGAATCCCCATTACCACAGAACAGTGGAAGTACCATTTCTGTTGCCTATTTCAACAGAAAGGATGCTGTCTCCCTGTGAAAACATGATGACCATCAAACACCCTATGAAATGATTGAAAACCGTGCTATTAAAATGGGGAATTGCATTGGATATTTTTTCCCATAAATGTTTGTAGTCCAAACATAGTTATTATTATTATTATTATTATTATTATTATTATTTTATTATTATTTGGTTTTAAACACAGGGGAAGTAGAAAGGGAAGCACACTAAAACTAAAAAAGAAACCTAATCCTTTTTTGTTCCCTTATGCTTTTAGTGTTCATTGATTACCTACACCAAGCTGGAGTCCCTAGTGCTGTGCAGAGTTTTAGACACAGGAAAATCTCTAATAAACAAACCAGTCTGGAGCTTAGGCTGTGTAGAAAAATGTACTTGCCCTTTTTAAAGACGTTCTTCCACTTTGAAGCCTGTTGCAGTTACATTTCTGAAAAAAAGATAGCAAAGAAGAAATGAATCCTGAGAATTGGAAGGTTTCCTCTTTGAAGAGCTGAGAGTATAGGATCCTCTCTGAGATGAATGAGAGCAACCTATTTGTTGTATATTTTGAAAGGGAAGTAAAAGTATGATCCTATTCAAGGGTATTCATCCAGTGTGATAAGAAATTACTTGGTAAAGAACAGACTCTGCCTATCTAAAAAACATTTATAGGCCATTTCAGGGAGATTAGGTTGCGGATGTTGTCAAATTGCCATTAACTAATTTCCTTGTTCCATTAAGTATCAGGGGCTGTAAAACAAGGTAGCCTAATCATTTCCTAGAAATCTGATAGAGTCTGATAAGAGCACTTGGCCTCACGGATTGAACAACAGGTGCAATGCAGCTTGCAAGCTTTATTTAGATCTCCTATTTTCCAGCACAGCTCCTAAATCCATCCTGAAGTGTGAGAGGATTCCCACCGCTCTGTGCAGACGCGAGGCCACCTTCCCACCAGACTTGCTTTGCAAACAGCAGAGACCTATTTCACAAATAATGGGTTGAAGACCAGCATCCAAAATGTAGTTGGATCTCCCTCCTGACCTCCCTTATTTCACAGAGGGGTGGGTCTCTAAAAGGTGTTTAGAAGTGTTTATAGGGAGCTGCAGCAAATATCAGTAGATGTTTAAAGCAGATCACAGACAGTTAATTTATAGACACGCTTCCAACACCGTCAGCCACAACATGCCTCCTACAGGACAAACATTAGACCTCTCATAAAATCCTTTTTTTTAAAAAAATAGTAGGCCTATCATAAAGTCCTATTTGATGCAGAAAGAGACCTAGAGAGCTGCAGGTCTTGGTGATGGCTCTCTGCAAGGTGTGGAACCTCTGGAACATGAAAGGTAATCCAAAGATCCAGAAGGAGGTAAAAGGAAGACAAAGGAATGAAAACAACAAAAAAAAACTAACAAAAAAACTCCAGTGGATTTTTACTGCCAATCTGATCTGGGGAGAAAATGCCTTCTTGCCTTCAGATTGCTTGTTGGTGTGATGAGGAATGTGTAAGCAAGAAGCATTCTTCAGGCACCTGTGTTTATCTGCAGCAGTTCTTGGATGCTTCAAGGGAAGAAAAAAAAGAGGTACTTCTCCTTTCAAACCAAGATACACATGAAGAGGATGCAAGTCCTTTTCTGCCTCCTGAAGGGAACCAGTGAAAGCTCAGGGGAGTTAGTTTAATATGCTAATCTATGTGATAAGCAGATGTGATTAACAAATAGCAAAGATATCACTCTTCAAAGTCTTCACCCAATCAGATGCTTAAACACTCATATCGCATATAGCAAATACCAAGTTAATTCAGTGCTTTCCATAGACTTTTCACACTCCTTTTTAAAACATGTAGACACATTGCCCTTATAAATCCCCAGAACTTCACACTACTAATGGCTGGAAACCTAATTTCCAGTCTCAGCTTGTTCACAGTCAAGTCTGTTCCTTCCATATACGCTGCCTGATGGCTTAACACCAGGGTCAATGGGTCCCCTGCCAACATCTGGGGATCACGAGTGTTTTAAAAACAAAACTGAATGATCTGACTGTGGAGCTGAATCCTGATGTAGAAAGAAAGTCCCTTCATCAATATTCACTTTTTTTTTCTGTACAGACAGGCACCTAGGCAAATTGTCACGTTTCACACTGCCTGTTTGGGGGTGGCATGAATCTGATGGAGAACCACATGCTCTACTGAACAAGCACTACAGGGGTCATTGCTTCTGGCACCATTGGGGGGCCGTGATCACACATTTTTGGGCAATTTCAGGTGCTCAGGTGAGCACCAACACTGATTAATTATACATGGAAAGAGCCATGCACACACCCTGCTCCAGCTTGTTCAGTCATGTGTAGGTTTTTATTGAGTGGTTGACAAGGAGGATAGTGAGCACTGTTTGCCCTTCTTTGCTTGTTAGGATCAAACCGGTGTGTGCCCCATAGCACTTGGCCTCAACCACAGGAGAGGTCAGTGTTGTAACTGTCATTGTAAAGATCAAGGTACCTTTCTGTAAGGGAATGCTAATCTGCTTGGGATGGAGCAGTGCTTTCTAAACAGAGCTGAATCAAGATGAATTTCAGTTAAGACACCCTGGATGCAGTTGGGAAGGAAGAGGGTAAGGAAAATGAGGAAAGAGAAGAGATTTTTGGATCCTGCTATTCATTCTAGGTTTGAATTACTGAAAAGAAGGGTACCACCATTTACATGACCCTAAGGGGCGACCTCTCAAATCCTTGCTGGGACCCAAATAAAAGTCAGAATGAAGGTCACAGCTAAAAGAGAAATTCAATCTGTCTTGATAACCTGCCTCACGAAAGAGGCCATCTTCCTCCCGTCAGCACAAGTCATTTTGTGCCTGTGTGGTGAATCGTGACCTTTTTTTTCTTTTCTGGGTTAAATTTTCAGCTGGATCTGGTTCCTCCTGCAGATCATGACCCAATAGTGTTGTAAGACTAGCTGAAAAGAGGTGCTGGAAGTGAGAGGCTGCAGAGGGTGAGGAGTACTTTGGGGCTACTCCTTTCAGAAGAAGTTGAGATTTGCATGAGATTATGAGCATCACATTGTAATGATATTCATCAAGGATAGTATCATGAAACAAGCACTTCCTGCCCAGAGGAACCTTTTTTTTTTTTCCGTAGGGAGCAACATTTGGATGGCCAGTCCATGTGGGTGAACCATAGTGGATGCTGGATGGTCCTGCAAGCTCCAACTCTCCAGCAGCCTTGAACTTACCTGCAGATAGCAAGAAAAGAGCACAGCACTGTCTTATTCTCAGAAAACAACAGTCAGGCTTCACAGTCCTGTAGCCAGAATCTGGTTCATTTCAGACATGATTTCTTTTATATCTAAACCACTTTGCAAAGTATATCAATATATGACTGTTAATTGATGACAGAGTTGCTAACATCTAAGGAACAATTATTAGGTATCCTGGCTGGGAACATGGCAAGGATATTATTATTTTGGGGACCGCTGCAGCTTGCAAATAACTTTTGTAACCAAATACTCATGCGTGTGTGTGTGTGTGTCTACAAGACTAGGTCAATTGAACTACCAACTTCTTGCTATCCAGCCACTAATGAGTCCTTTGTATACTCAAATCCAGCCTGAGATACTGAGATACTCAGCTCTTTCAGTTATTCCCACCATCCAGGTTCCTCTTAACGATGCTGCTACTCTCTGAACCCTTCCCAGTTGCTCAGTGGTGTTTTGGCTCCAGGATCCACAAAGATCAGCTGCAGATGGATCACGGTCCTCTCACCGTGATGCACACAGCCCAGAATTGCCTTCATAAATTGTTCAGTAAGACTCATCCAAGAGAATAATGATGATAACAATAATGATGATGATAATAATAATAATAATAGCAATAGTAAATCTAAATTAGGTCTTTTGCGCTTTGGCAAGGATGAAGTATGCTAGACAAAGAAGAACAATGCTTCTTAGGATTATGTGAAGCAGGCAGATAATTTAATACACATGTTCTGGGTTTCTGCCCTCTGGTCAGTGGTTTCTGGGACACAGACGCAACACGGAACACATTCTCAGAACTGACAGGGCAATGGTCTCCCAGTACTGGCTATTCAATTTATTTAATGAACTGGATGGCATAAATAACATCCTCAGGGAAAAGAAAAACAAATACGTCACCAGGTTGAGATCAATAGCAGCTGATGAAGTGGCAATGATTCTTCTAAAAAAGATGCTGGCATGGAGGCTTTCTAGGTAGGGGTTTATGGTACAGGTTTGAAAAAGTTTTAAACAGCTGGCTAGCTTAAAAGGGCAAGAGGGGGTCTAAATTACAGTACAAGTGAAGCCAGACTATGTACTGGCTAGTCTAGAATAAAAGCTGATGAAACCTAAGTAGACATAAATCTTTGGACACTTTTTGGAAAACTCCTTTGTGCAGTAATAATGCTAGCACTTGTTACTAATACCTGGCTTTTCATCAGTAGAATTCAAAACACTTTACAGGGGAGTTGAGTTTTGTTATCCTGTCTTTACAAATGAGGATTTTGAAATACAGGGGTAAGGAGCTACTGCTCAGAAGGCCGGAGGGAGAGGGGGGAAGAGGACCATGTATCCTGAATCCCCATCCAACACACTCGGAACTTACTGTTTGTGTAAAGGCAGAGATCAAATTCTGGGTGGCTCCAGAAATATAGCTGAGGACAAGCTTTATTTAATTACCAGTTATAGAACCAAGACATGAAACTCCCTCACTCCACCCTTCAATCTGGCCCTTTCTTGACTCAGGAGACAAGAGCAAGATGCAGTTCTCAAGACAGTATGTGAGCATTCAAAACAGTCACACATCTGTACAAGGTTGGCTCTCCCTCAGCCGATTTCACAAGACAGAGGCAAGCAAGAACTGTTTTGACTCTTTAAATAACAATGGAAAAGCTGTGTCTTTTCACAAAGTTTCCCCCCGATTGTTTTTTGGAGGAGGATGAAGCATATTAGATCAAGGATGCAGCTCACATAACAGCCCAAAATCCCTGCTCATCCATGCTGCCTGTTGACTCACCCCCCAACTCTGGTCTAGGGAAGAAATTAGCTTTCCAGGCTGCAAAACTGAGGCAGATGGAGCCTGGTTTGCGCTCAAGCTTGGAAGTGGGAATTTGCCCCCAAATCAATCTGGATACCGACAAAATGTTCATGTAACCTCTGGTGTCGTATCTGAGATATTTTACTGTCTGGGTTTGTGAACCTGCTCCAAGCTGAGTGTCTGGGTTTCCTGTGCAAAGCTAGATGGCTTCAATGGCCAGTTTAAAAGATCCTTGGTGCCAAAGGGGTAGAGATAGAAGGAAATTATATGCAAAGGACTTACCTAAAATCCCATCACTCCCTGGGTCCTAAAGGCTTGAGCCACAGTTACGTTGACAGGTGTCTCTAATTAGAAACTAAAGCTTGAAGGCCTTTTTTAAGAGAAGGCATCTAAAACTTGTATTTCCAGGAATGTGAAGGACTTTCTGTTTACTTCTGTTGAGAGCACTGTAATCATGGTAATAACATGTCATCCCAGCCAGCGCTTTCACCCAGGAGACACTTTACCCTAACGAGTGTCCTACCAACTCAGTAAAATCCTACTTACTTATACTCATTCCCCTTCAGGCTTCATGAGTTTTCTGTTCTTTTCCGCACTCCCTCCCAGGTTTGGCTTGTAGGGAAGAAGGCGTCGCTGCACAGGAGAGCCTACAGCCTGGAAGTTGAATTCCACAAAAATGGAGAGGCTTGAATCCCCTTGACGGGAGGGTGGACTTGCACCTCAGAGTCCCACTTTCAATGTGGGTACTCTAAACACCACCAGGAGTTTTCAGTCTTCCCAGTTTTAAAACTTCCTAGCATTTCCCATGAGAAGAATGAAACCTAAACGGATAATCCAATTCCATTAAGAACAAGATTTGCTTACACTGATTCCTTGGAGGTAGTTGAGCGTTCACTGCAGATGTCCAGGCACTCTTGAAAACCACTCTATTAGGTGGTTTATGAAGGTAGCTACAGCTTTCGTGCTGGAGTTATTGCTGCTGAGTTATCCTGAGGTTGGTCCAAGTCTGCCAACTAGACTAGATGCTCAGGAACATAGGCACCTTTTCCTAGTTTCTGGCTGTTGGTGGGATGTAGGTAAGAACTAAGCTTTTAGCCAGCCCAGTCAAAGAAAACATTCAGGCTACAAATGGCAGAACTGAGTTCAGATCAGGGATGGCTGAGGAAGGGGACGCTGGAGTAAACTGTATGTGTAAACTATAGCAAGTAAAACCTACTTAAGTCTTGTTTAAAGCTTTTTAACTCAGTAGAAGAGGAACCTGTACCTGAAAACTTCAGGATGTTTGCAGAAACTCTGGGTTTGACCTTGAAAAATCTTTTCACACTCCTCACCATGAGAGATACATTGTTTTCTCATGACATCTGCTCACTTAACTCTGGTAAGTGGGTTCATGAGAGCAAAGGTTGCCATTCTAAGCCTCTGGGTACAGATAGTGCCTGCAAGTAATAAGTAATGGATATGCTACAACTGCCAAGACCCTTTTGTAACAGAAAGTGCCATGTAGTTGTCTTGAGAACTGTAGCTGGCTTTACCTCCAAGGGTTTTTCATGTTTTCTAGGCAGCTCAGCTTGAAAGGAATGTGCATCCTGGCGTGACATCAGCCCTCTGGCCTCCAGCAGGCAAATGGAAAAGATCAGGTTGTACTGGGTGTCCATGTCCATACCAAGCACTTTGCAATGACACATGGATATGGAAATGCTTACATGCAAATATATCTGTGCACAAAGATGAATCACTCAGAGAAAACAATTATACAGATAATCTCTTTTTAAAAACTATATGGCTGATTGCCCAAGCGAGATAAATCTCAAAGTTTTCTACAAAGACCATCTGAAGCAAAGAGATTAGGAACTGTTATCTAAGTTATTTCTGTCACCCTCACCCATGTAGTAACTGGGAAAAAGGCTGTATTTCTTAGGAGAATGGAAAAAGATCAGTTTGTTTAGTTCGGCGAGGAAGGCTGAGGCAGGATGTAACTGCTCCCTGGATATATAGTAAAGAAAAAAACAAACAGTAGACTAGGAGGAGAGTTTTGTAAACTGAGAGATACCACTGCCACAGAAAGAAGTAGGTATAACCTGGCATTTCATATCTACAGGCTGGAATTAGAAGAAGACCACAAAAATGAGGTTCTGGTACAGGTTGTGTCATAGAAATACTTCTGTAAGAGCCAGACATTTATTCAAGGTAGATCTAGATATGATTATACACAGGAGTAAATGACACAACCAGCTCTGACATAGGCTTCTGGTTGGAGATGTGGGACCTGCACTTAGTCACAAGATATGGGCCATCATGACTAGCCCCAAAAACCCAACGCAGCCTAACCACTAGCCTAGTCTTTAGCCAATGAAATTCTCTCTTGGTTTTACTTAGTTGACCACTTAACTTCTCCTTCCCAATCCCAGGTGACAGAAGAGGAGAGAGTTGAGCTGCTGAATGTTCAGTTAGACATTTTTGTGATGCAGACATTTGGGCTGAAACCATCCGTGAGCTCCTGAAAACAACATTGTAAAGAGTATCATATTTCCGTACTCTGACTCGTACCTTACTTGAAGGAACAAAAATCTATATGTTCAAAGTAGTGAATTTACCCCAGATGAAAGCAAGGAGGAAAAAACCCACATGCACTATTGTTGGGTTCTGCTGCTAGCCATTAAATGCAGAATCTTAAGTCAACGCTACACATCTTTTTGAGATCCCCTGGTTTGATTATAATCTTATATTTCTTCTCCCATGATTTCCTATAAAAATTCATCCAGGAGAAAAACCTGGAAGATCATAGAGAATTTTGACTTTTCCTGGCTAATCTTATAGACCGAGTGAGCCAACATTGCAGATTAATGCCTAATGAGTGGGAATGTAGTTTTGGAGGAGGGTAGAGAAAAAAGCTTGACCACTTGGCCGATAATCAGCTGACAGTAAATGGCAGGAGGTGTAGAAGAGACAGATATAAATAGTAAGACATCTAAGATTAGACTATCCAGGCAACAGTGCACATAACATTCTGGTACATCCAAGGAAGTTCAAGAACTATGCTATTATGATGTTGGTCAAGATACAACTTATGTGGTCCTTAAATAGTAGGTTAAGTCATTCTGTAACAACAGACTCCAAACCAAATCTCAGGAGGACAGCAATAAAATAATCACAGAAATTTAGGGCTGGAAGGGACCTTCTAAAATCATCTCATCCAGTTCTATTCTCTGAGCAGGATAATTACTTCTAACAGATGTGCCTCTGACCTGCCTTTAAACACTACCAGAGAAGGAGATTCCAGGACATAACTGAACTTAGCATTTGTAATATCATACCTAAGGAAAGCCTTTTTTAATCACAAACCAAGACTCTTGATCTTCTCTCTGGAGACACGCAAAATAATTGATCTACTTAGCTTCCACACTTCTGCATATGGGAGGATTTATTGGGTTTTGTTATACTCAACAGATCTTTCAAGCTTGTAACATGTATTCCCTGGCTTTTTATATGTCTAGGATATCGCACCTGTTGATGACAACAGTACTTGAAAAGCAGAATTGCCCCATGCGTTACTCTTGTGCCTGCTAATAAACTCAAACTGTCATTAACTGTAATTAATTCCAACTTGGACATACCCAGTCTCAGTCTTGTGTGGTTTTCTCCAGAATAACTTGACACTTCCAATGTGATGTAAGGTCCCGATCAAGGGGTACATACTAAACTCAAGGTTTCCTCTGAATTTGAGAAAATAATACCTTTTTCATTTAAACAAATAAGACTACTGCAATCTAGAACCTCAAAACAACAAACTGAAAAAACTAAACTAAAACAAACAACAAAAATTCGTACATTTACAGGGAATATCATCTGGGAAGCATAAGCAATTTTAGAGATTCCAGGACATCAGCAAATTGTGATTTTACGACATGACATCATGCTTCACTGGGCCAGAATAAATGTAATTTTTTTTTAATGCTTTTGTAATGAGGTACAAGCAGAATTTTACAGTCTTTAAAAAATGAAATGAAAGAATCCTTTACTCATGGGCATCCTGTGCCAAAATTGTTCTAGTTGTTGGTTTTATCAGGAAGACATGAATGGTTTCATTTCAAGAATCCCTTATCATTTAGCAATAACAACTTAGAAGGGCTCTTTCTTGTCTCTAGGAATATTATTTTAGTATATTTATTTGCTGTCTGGTGTTCCATCCAGAAATACACTGATGGCTAGAGAAACAAGGTCAGAGATCTAGTAAAGACATGGAGCCAATGTTAAACTTTTCACAATGGCACCTGAAGCTAGATTCAACTTCAGATTCCGACATTTGAGTTAAATTAAATGAGCAGCAACAACAACAAAAAAAGTAGCCATAATGTCCATGTCTCCCTGTGAGTTAAGTGAAAGGTTTGGTTACTTAAAAAGAGGTGCCTGGTACCATTTGAGATGACCCAGGGTACCCTACCTGGACTGCAGCTGCCAGCCCAAAAGACCTGAGGTCTTCTGTAGGACCTGTGTCATACATGCCAGATCCACGCAGACATCTCATATATTCTACATGTTGCATCATCACTAGGTGCCTTTTCATAGACAGAGAGCGAGGAAAAGGAAGAGAGGTCTATCCATGTGTAGCATAGGAAAGAGTGCATAACTGACATTTATCGTTCAAAATCATATCCTACTAAGCTAAAAAAATACACTGGGTTTTAAAGGCCTCTTCAATCTTGCAGAAGAAGTTCTAATAAATCCCAGCGTTTGGAATGTGAAGCTAAATTATTTCAGCTGCAAAACGGAGCACATTTAAGAAATTATGATGATTTACTACTGGAACGATCTGTTAAGAGAAAAGACAGCTCCCCTGCTTCAGGACTGAATGACTTTCTGGAAGAAGTTCCTAAGGCAAACACCTGTTGCTGGATTCAGGAGAAGGGAAATAATTTTTATATCTAGCCCATGCTTTCCATATCAGATTTAAGACCTTTCTGGTCTTAAAACTCTTATAAGTCAGATGATACACACTCTGGCCTCCTGAGTACCAGTTTGTTGCCTTAGTTTTCAGGCCATGCTGACTTTCACTTTTCAGCCAAAAAGTCTGCTCTGGAGTCACAGCTAAAGTGAAATGTCTTTCCTTGCAGTGCTCATTGTAACATAACCACTCTCAACTGCTTGTTCTGCTTTTATAATGATGCTTTACAACATATAAACTCAGAAATCCCGTTATAACAAATAAACTCAGAAATCCAGTGCTGTGATTGTCCCAGGCTCTTTCCACCCATTGTTCTGCTGGACTTCTCCCCATTCAGAGGTTACTCTGTCCCACAGTTCTTTCAAGTATATCAGGAAGTTTTCAAGCCAAATTCTGTTTCTAAATCAGAAGCAGTTTGCAATCTGCTTCAGCATCTGAAGGAATAGGTAGGACTGAGTTTGCATTAAAACAGATCAGGAAAATAATCTTCCTTCATAGCCAGCTCCATGAGTCAAACTTGGGCCTGGCGTATCCCAGAGGAGTGAGAACCATCCAGGAGGAACTGAAACCGAAAGCACCGGTATTGCCATGGTACTCTGCAAATGAGGGGGTGTCACCAGCCCAGAGCAGATCCCCAGCAGAGCTAATGAGTACGTCTGATCAGGCACACTGATCAGACTGTCAGTTGATAGCCACATAATGCTGCCTCTGTGCACACATTTGATTTCCCTGGGAGCTTTTCTGAGAAAAATCCATCAAATAATAAATATTAATTAGTCAAGAGGTAAAAAGGACTTTGTTACTTGTTGGTTAGCCCATTCAGCCTGGCTTCTCCTCTCTGCTCCAACAAACACCTCCTCCACATCCATAGGCAATACCCGTTCCAGAGCGGTGGAGAGAGCCTGCTTGGAGACTCCTGTTACACAGCGGGCTTAGCTCTCAACTTGCACAACAAAGTTCAAATCCCTGTTTTAGCTCTGCTAATATATGAGGGATTTGTGTTGGGGTTGCCTGTTCTCTGACTGAGTTAGGAGCCCGCTGACAAAGCTGTTCATCTGTCTTCGGCACAGCAGTCAGTGGGGAGAGATCATACAGTGGCAAATCTGCAAAAAAAAGATAGCAAGATGGGGATGGGGATGGGAATCAGGGTCCTACAGTCTCTGTTACTTCTCTGTCCAGTTGATTTGCGGAGTGTGCAGGGCAAAACCCTTGAAGTTTCTAGGATGTCCCCACGCTTGGATGTCAGGGAAACGTCCACATGACCGAGCCATCTATTACAAGGTGGCTCAGTAAAAAGACCTTGTTGTGTCATTGCAGTTACTCAGCTATTCACTTATCTAACCGAAGGCTTCATGCACTGATTTAATTAGGCTCTACATTGTTCAGACCCAGGACCTCATGTAGCAAGTGAAGCACAGTTCAGGGGTGACTGTGTGCAGCTGCTAAAAGCTGCTCTGCAAGCAATCAAGTGTGGAAAAAAAAGCCTGAGGACATATTTTATTCAGCCTCAAGCATGGCTCAACAGGAGGACTAGAGCCTGGATGCATGAAGGACTGTAAATTCCACGGAGATTTTTTCAGGATTGTTTCCTGAGGATCCCATTTAAAGGAGGAAATGAGTCAGGCTGCTGGGCTACTTCCATAATTTCTCATGCCCTGGGGATAGAAGTCAATGTTTCAAATAGTCCTGGGGGTCGTGATACAAGGCCTCTTAACGTACTCTCAGATAACAGGATTACTTTGCTATAGATCTGTGTCATTTGATACGCAAGAGGAAAACTACAAATTTGAGGGATCCTGACATGTTTGCTGGGATTTGCCTGTTCTAAAATAGGCATCTCCATGAGAACTAGTTGTTCAAGTTTCCTGAAGGCAGAAGAATTCTAAGAGAGTGAAGTTGATCCTTCAGTGAATTCTGAAAGTGCCTCTTTTTTTGCCAATGGGTCTGAAAGAAAGTTAACCAACCAGATACCGTGTGTCAGGTTAAGTCAATTAAACTCGGCATCATAAATGAAACACAATGTCTAGACTTGGATAGAGGCCCTTTGGTTGCTCTCAAGGTTAGCTCTGAGTTGGTAGTGTTAAATGTAACCATATAAAGATAATAATGAAGGGTTGTAACTTATAAGATTCAGATGTGATTCCCTGTACTGGCACAGGGTCTCTGTGCAGCTTTGAGGTAACACAGCTGCCTACACACAGAGTATCTTGCATGGCCCCAGGTGCTACCATGGAAGGATGCAGGTCTGCAAGTCCTCAGCCATATTTTCCATCCCATGTTGGAGTTGTCCCTAAGGCATCTCCAGTCACACAGGGTTCCTATATATGCATAACTTTGTAGAGCCCTTATTTTTTGCATTTCCCTGCTTGCAGCAATAATCCTCTTCTTTCACCTGTCCTACAGGTTGGTAAGGAGCAGAGGGAACATGGTGAGGGTTCATTGCAAAGATGCTAAAGGCAGTGACCGTGAGGTACTTGGGTATGTGAGGGATTTCAAGGTGAGACCTCTTGGCTGCTTCCCTAGTCCTTCATCCAGGCATAGGCCATGGTGATATAGGGGCAAAATGGAGTTAAGGTTCAATGGTGTTCAGAAAGGAAACTTAAGAGCTATTCCCAGATATGAGCTATGACGCACTGATATCTCCCGTCCAGACAATCAGAGACTATCAGGACCCCAGCAAAAAGCTCCAGATGCAGTTCTGTGTATCAGATGCCAAGGAAAGCGTGGGAAGAACAAGGAGTCAGTGACATTGCTCTGAAGCACTAGTTCCTCACCGCAGGAGGTGATAATCTGCAGCTGGCCTCGGGCTATGGACTTTGGTGGAACACCTGCAGTGACTTGGGCCTGGACTTCACCCGCATGGCCTGTAAAAGGGCAATAAAACCCAGCAATCAAATAAAAAGCAGTATCTCTGCTGCACTGCACCAGTTTGCCTGATGAACCTGGAGCTCCAGATAACAATTCCACTTGAAATAGGTAATGATGGTTAACAAACAGCAGCCCAGTTACTTGAGACAATGCTGAGGGCGGTGCTCAACTGAAGAAAACAGCCTGATCATGTTTCCCCTCTAACTTTTCCAGACCAGCTGCTGCCAAAGAAGAGAGAGAGAAAAAAACAAGAAAAGAAAAAAAGGTGCAGGGGAGAGAGAAATTAAAAAGCAGGAGCTCTAAAATTGTTATACACTGGAGAATTGGAGGAAAACAATGTTTTCCCACATGGACAAAGGTCTCTGCTTCTCCACCCGCTGGGTCAGATCCAAGCCTTGCTGGAGTCAATGGATAGACTCCCTTTGACTTAGTAGGCTCTGGATCAGACCCAAGGTTCCCATAATGATGGCTAAGCCTGACCTGCCTACTGGGATGTCTTTAGGCCTAACAGAGCCAACAAAAACCTTGTCCTCTCAAGAGCATTTTTATTTTCATAAGGTTAGGCTAAAGTTAGCTGCTGGAACTAACACAGCTTCTTCACAGCTGGACTGATGTCCTTGCAGCCACAGGCTTCTTTGCCATGTGACAACCCCATCAGAGATTATTTCTGGACACCAGAATACATACAATTATTTCAGCATTAGATGCCACGTCAACACAACTGAATGTATGCCACAGCAAGAGATGCTCAGGCATCTCTGGGACAGATGCTCTCATCTAATCCTCCTTCCCCGAACCACATAACTGGCAAAAAAAGTGTCAAGAATGTAGCCAGGCACACTCCGGTGGGTTATTTCCCCAAAGCAGGTCGTTATCTCCAGTTGCCACCTCAGCAGTGGCCACTATTCCCACCATTTCAGCTGCTGAATCAGGGGCTGCTGTGCTCCTATCTGGAGTCCTATCATGGTGTCTAGACATCTTGAAGTTCAGCTGTTTCCAAAGCACGTGGCGGATCCTCAAACAACATCATCAGGCCATCTGCTGTTGCTGCAGCTACAAATCAGGAGGCAGAAATACAGACCTAAGCCTTTATATCTTGACTAAATTGCCATACAAGATGCTCTTGGCAATCAGCTCCTGTGGAGACATTTACATTGCAAAGATTTGAATTAATTCCACCCACCCTGTCAGACGTGGCAGTGGCTGCACCAGTCTGGCTTTGCAGTGATAAGCTATGGCCGGTATGTGGGCAAACAAGCTTCCCAGATCTTCAGCGGGAAAACAGGAGCCTCCTGGTTGCTCTCAAAGTAGAACACATTCACAGTTCACATAAAGTAGCTCACCCTTTGGGAAGTTTTCTCTCTTTTTCCTTTGCCACTGCTTACCAAGGCATTCTTCCCTACCTCCCAGCAATCATCTATCAGCCTGACTAGATGGCCAAGTCTACTATTCACCTGGTCAAAGCTGGAAATTTGTCTGATTATATTATATTCATTAAAATACCTGACAGAGAGGACAGCAAATGAGATTTTTCAACCTGCGCAGGGTAGAATTACTGCACTGAAAAGGGGACGGTCAGATTCCTATCTAATGTAAATAAGCTTAACTGCAGTGAAATCACTTACTCTGTAGCAACCAAGAATTTGACCCAAAAGGGACCCAGAGCCCATTGAGATCAATCAAGAATTTTCTATTTGGCCACAGACTTTGGATCAGACCTTTACTTCTGTTAGAAAAAGTAGCTGTAAGTAGAAGAGTCACTGTTTTGGAATATTCATGACCATTTTATTCTTCTTTTTATACAAATAAACATCTCCCAATGTGTTTTTAGCCATGAGATGCATCCTAGGAACTGTTTTGAACATCCTACCAGGATTTAAGCCTTCAGGCCTTGAAATTTCACTTTCACATGAATTTAAAAGGAGGCTGTTACAGAGCCATGTCGCTCAGCTAAGAAATGTGACAATTGCAAGAATAATTGTGAAGAAAAACTTCAGTGCAATTCTTCAGTGTTTTTACAACTGACATTTTGGTGGCACTCACGAGCTTTCAGAAGGAAGTCAATTCTAAGACTACTTTAACTCTGGAAGATACAGCCAAGTACATGAGATAGGACTGATTAGCAAGGGATCAAGTGCAACTAGTTCTTGGCAGTTTTGTTCAGCTCAGGAAGAAAGTTCGCAAACTGTCTCCCTCTCCTCCTCAGCCTTCCCAGAGTGACTTTTTTAACCAGTCCACTGATGGTCCCCATTCATAGTGGAAGCTGGTGGTCCCAGACCCCAAGTTTATGCGCACTTTGTCGTCTCTAAAGCCCTGTTTCTGCCAGAGGTTACAAAAAGTCACTGCAACAATGGGACCATTTGGTAGATTGAAAACAAAATGGGATGTTACCCGCAGCAAGTTAGGGTTCAGATCACAGGATCCACTTCTGCAGCGTTTTCATGTTGAACAGAGGGGTACAACCCTCGGTGACATTGTTAGAGCTACACAAAGCAAGTGACTGGAATATGTTCCTCTCGATGTTCAAAGCCTCTCTCGACAGGCTCTTCGTTTCAGCTGTTATTTCTCGGTGCTAATGTAACTAGTAATAATGTAAAACTGCATTCCAAGCTTTGGCTTGAGTTTGGAAAAAAAAAAGGCAAACTCGAAGCAAAACACCATCTGCCAATTTTATGTGCTGGTGCGTGTGGTTTGGGGAGGAAGGAGGGGAAAGGGCGTACTATTACTATACCATTTATTCTAAAGCAAGAATATCTAGCTAAGATCATCCAGGAAATGAAAATGAATGAAAACAATTGAAATGGCTGGAGAAGCCATTGCTGTCAATTTGGGGGGCAGGGGGAAGAAGACAAACCAAAAATGCTCACTTGGCATACATGTGCGGTTTGAGGGCATCCTTTCTTGGCTGGTCCTAGCAAGAACATTTAGCTGAGTCAAATGGCTGAAGGACGGAACCAGCCAGCTGGGCTAGCATGGCTAAGGCACACGGAATTGCAGTGCCAGCCACCTCCCATCCCTCGTGACGAATGACTACCTGTCACCGAGCCTGCTGCAGAGAAGAGCAACCATCACCTTCAGCACAACTCCTGAGACAAGCTGGAAGCTTCCAGGTGAACAATTGCTTTTCCTACCACCCTTTTTTTGTTTACCTGCAATCTTCCCCTGTTTTCTGCAGGACAATAGCAGGCTGGGGTGTTGACAGACTTGTTGCATTTGTGTGCAGCAGATGTTCTGAAACATGTGCTTCCCAACGCAGAAAGAACTTCTAAAACTCCCAAGAATGCT
Organism: Haliaeetus albicilla; assembly: GCF_947461875.1. Classification (NCBI taxonomy): domain Eukaryota; kingdom Metazoa; phylum Chordata; class Aves; order Accipitriformes; family Accipitridae; genus Haliaeetus; species Haliaeetus albicilla. Next base: position 78,962,222 of record NC_091484.1, read on the forward strand.
AGCAGCTTGTCTGAAGTATCTTTTTTCATACAAATTTTATTCTACCCAATCCTTTCAGTGGTAGCTTCCTGGCATTAGGATTTATTCTCATTCAATGAGCACAATGCTAAAAAAAAATTAAAAAAAAATTTAAAAAAAATTAAAAAAAAGAAAGAAAAGTTGGGGCCAGATGTTGTAATGAAAAGGGCAAGTGCACAAAGGTGTGAAAGCTCCTGCAAGAGCCAAGGTGTTACTGGGCCACAGCAGCTCAGTGAGTCAAACTGAAAACTAGCACACAGACTTGACGTCATCCGTTGACACTTGGTATTTTAGAGGGACAGGATGAGCTAAAGAAATTAGTCCTGGTTATTTCCCAGCCTGTAATTTATTAGGCTGCATCATAACCACTCTGTACAGAGCTCCTCATTTCAGAAAGAGAGCTGGAAAGTTGGTGTCTCACTGGATGCTTAGATTTGGAGTAGGGAATTAAAACTACAGCTGAGCAACATTTCACTCCAAAAAATGTTTTCTGGGGGAAGTGGAATGCTAGGAAGGCAGAATATGCATCCTGAAGATTGCAGATTGGCATTTCCCAAACTAATGATCACTCAGTTAATTGTTTTCTGGGGGTAGGAAGGGCTCTCTGAGCAAAAATTCTGGAAAATGAAAAGCATTTCTATTTTTTGGTGTGTTTCTTTTTTTTTTTTTAAATTCCAAATGACACGATACTTAATGGTATTTAATGAAAGAACCAAGTTCAAAAGACTTCACAGATAATCCACAATGCTTTGTTTTGGCAAAGGCTATCCTCCCTGTCCTTTTAGCTTCACAAATTTGTTTGCAAACTGTCAAAGAGTAGGAAAAAAAAAAATTTCCAAGAACTGCTCTGACCTTTGTTCTCCAGATTCCTGGTATAAACCTGTCTGAATCCTCCAGATCAATGCAGGCTCCATCCCCCAGTGATGCTTACGCAACATAGGGCGGAGTTCTGGCCAAAATCCTCAGCTATTTTGCTATGGTCCCAGGGAAATCAATTCAATCCACATCCTGGATGCATGCTGAAGGCCAGCCTAACTCCTCCCAAATGGCCTGCTGGTACGTGGGTTGTGTAGGCTGGAATGTCAAGGATAAGCAGATGGTCTATCCACATACACAGATCATATTTACCTGGCTGTACATCAGCAGTAACCCATGGGAAGTCATCACTCTAATTCTGATTTGGCTTGCACCTAGGTGATACAGGCTTAATTGCAAAAGCTCTTTTGGAGTCGGTTGTGGCTTAGCTCAGCAGAGTCTGTGCCGAAACCTGCTTCTGCAGAGGACTCTCAAGTTTCCATCTTGGATAGCTAACCTTAAATAAAAATAAATAATTCAGTTCCATTAAATGTCATTCTTTTTGATGGTTTGCTATATTTGATCTTTCCCCAACTCTGTCCAGAATTTCATAATAGAATATAGCAGATTTTACACAATTCCTTAATAGCTCTTTATGTTTCCATATCAGTTCTAGTTCCTGGATTGCTCTTTTTAATTAACTATTTTATATAAAGTGAATGAAAGCCTAGAAATGCAGATTTCAGATGTTTGGTTAACCTGGTTAACTGCCCTATCTGCAGTGAGATCACCAAAAGCATGAAGAATATAGTTTACTGCAGAATTAAATACTCTATATTGGGTTCCATTTGTTTCCAGTGATCTAATAAGGTGAGGAGTGATTTCTGTGGGGGTTTTTTTTTGTTGTGATGAAACTGAAGGAATCAGAAAGCAAGGCTAAGACTCTCATTGCCTGATAGTAAAGTGCCAAAAGATGCATCTAGAGGCGTCTGAGATGCCCTAGTGCAGCTGAGGCATCTATAACACCCACTGAAAATATCTTCCAAATTGTTTTTAATTCTCTGTCCTGTAGCCAGTGAGTTCATTATACAGGTGGATTGATCCTAGTTTTACACAGTCCACTTTTTATAAATTTGCCAGCTTTATGTCTCCCATAACCAAATCAGTTTTCCTTGAAATTTGGAGAATAACCTCGGAATCCATCAGAAAAGTTGGGTGGGCTGAAAAATCACATTTGTTTTCTGCTGCACCATTTCATTTCATTGTAAAGGAAATCACTTCTTCTTCCCTATACTGAAAGGCCCAGGAGCAATCTTTCAGACTGGTGCACACAAATGCATGCAGGTGGGACCATGTTTCCTCTGCACACGCTCTGAATTATCTGCTTATGCGTCACGTACAGATACCTCGGAGGCTTGCACAGCATTATTTTCTCTGTAGCTGAGTAGCTAAACCCTGACAGCCACCGAGGTATAGGGTCTCCTCTTTGAGATGCTCTGTCTTTGAAACTGAGAATAAACTGTGAGCGGTTAAATACTTTGACCTGATGTAACCTCATGCTGCTCTGCTAACATTACTGGTGCAATGCTGGTTTGCACTGACTGATGATCTAACCCTAGATCTAGTACAGGAATGACTATATAGAGAGTCTTATATGAAAAGCATCTCTCCAGCATCTCTCTTGCCATTATTCAGGGCAAAGTATTAAAACATGACATCCAGTACGCTCCCAAACAAGTTTCTGCAGAACACCGCCAGGGTACCAAGACAGTTCAGGAGGGCCACCCTTGGGAAACAGGTTCATGTACACAAAGGGACTAGTTTAAAAGAGATTTATTTAAAATGTGGTTTGTTGGTTTTGGTTTTTTTTTTTTAATCTTAAAACTGTGGTTTGGCACATACTAATTTACACCTGACAAACTGGAGATTGAAGACTGAAGAAAATGAAAGATCCAAATCCTCAATTTAAAGATCACTTGTGGATGGAATTTGTCTACAAGTTGGAGTCTGCATTCCAGAAATGGTCTCTGCATTGCCCATGGAATCTCCTCTTTGACAGGAATTCAGTCTAAGAAAAAAATCTAACTTACTAGAGGTTATCCTTCATTATCTTATAATAAAATATAATTATTTTAATCTCCAAAGAGCGTGCAGAGATGTTATTTTTTTCAGTCACAGCTGTCCTTGTTATCAGATGGAAAGTATCTTACTCTTTTTTCACACCTGACATTTCTCACCCACACTGCTTTTCCTTTTATTCTCTTTCTTATTAACATAACTACCTAGCTGTAAATGTCAGTATGCTGAAAACAAGGTGAGCAGACACTCAGGTTATACAAGCAGCAGAGACAAAAATTAGCATACTTTATTCCTTCTCCAATCTCCTCACCACTTCGCCCTTTACAAGACCCTGCGGTTATTCCTACCAGCCCGCCCCATCCATCGTCATTGTGCACCTTGAGATGTTACTACATAGAAAGGGGGGGGGTCCACTGGATTCATCTTGAGGCCCCCCGTGCCCTGTCACTGGCTTTTTACGTTTCTCCATTTGGCAGAGGGAGTGTGCACATGCACATGCATATGTATGTGTGCTTAGCTCTTCTGTCTTTCTCCATGGTGACACCAAGTTGTCTAATTCTGCTCTGACAAAAGTTAAAAGTTTTGATCTTAACCCCACTTGGGCCAACTCATAAGACTCCATGGCTATTCTAGTAAATAATATCAGTCGGAGCCTGTTCTTGGACACCGACTTGTACAAATAAATTTTCTCTCTCCCACACACCCTAAAATAAGCAGCTACAGGCAATCTTCCCACTGGGAGTGAGCGCATTTGTGCTATCCCCCAGCTGTGCTCAAGCATTGTCTGAGCATTTGCTCTTGGACACAGGTCAAAGCTATGCCAGGGGCTATGCTAACAATGTAGTGGTGTGGGCAGCTGTGGGACACTGCCTAGATCCATGACTTGGCTCCGTTTAATTTACTGGTATAGACATACTGACTTCAGCAAAAATAAAATCTAGCTCCACAAGAATAATCTAGGTTAGTTAACAAGCTACAGTACAACTACCAGCCAAGTAGGAGTCCTGGAGAACGCTTTTTTTTTTCCTGATTTCATCAGGGTATTTTTCATAGATAGAAGTCTTTATGCAAGTTTTGGAAAGGACTTGAGTGAAAAACAGCTTGTAGAACTCAGGTTTTCTGCATGCCTTTTGTGCTGTCCGATCAGTAACGTTCTTAAATCTTCAGTCACACTACTGATGTATTTAAAGGATTTATTCCTTCAGGAGTTTCTGGTGCATCTGAAAACATTTTAAAAGCTTTGGTATTGTAAGCTGTGATTCCTATTACAGTTGGTATAATACAGTGATTTGTTGCCATGACGTAACCGCCACTTTAGCTCCCAGCATCGCATTGCATATCGCAAGGTCTCAACCCGCAGAGCACTTGTGCACTTGCTCAGGTTTAAGCAGAGATTATCCTGTTGGTTTTGATGAGTTTTGGCTGAATCTGGGGCATAGCCACACTATGACTTTGATAGAGAAAGATCTACAAAGGAGGCTCAAGGGCCCAAATCTCACTTAGCAAGAACACACTGAATTCCCTCTTGGTCTAATGATGCAAAAACCTCTGAAGTTTAGCGAGCCTGTATATGTCATTGGGCCTGAACCTCAGGTTTCTCTTACAGGGAGAGTAAAGTCCTCCAAAAGAGGATGAGTGGAGCTGGCCGGCTGAGCTTCCAGCTAAGGTAGATCATCAGAAACATTGAGGGCCAGTGCTGATTTGAGTCCTCAAAAGGGTTGAAAAAACACATTTTACTCTGGTGGAAAAAGTCTCCTTCTGTATCAGATTTACACCTAGAAACTGTCGCCTCAATTTTGGTATCTAATCCAATCCAGCTGCATTCAGATAAAAACCAGACTGGGTCCTGGGACATGCTGCACTTAGACTTTTTGCTGAGACCAATGAATAAAAAGGTATGGGTTGTTCTCAGCCCATGAAGAAAATAATTTTCAGTAACTTGCATTTGCTGCTAAATATATTTCAAAAACCAAGAGACAGTGTTAATCATCAATATTCAACAATTAACACTGAAAACTTTCAGCTGCTTTCCCAAGGTTCCTTTTATAGTACATGGAGAGAAATGGGAAGTTCAGAGAATAAGCCATCTCATTTGAGAGAGGCAGCTAAGATAAGCCACACTCGGGCTTAAACGTCTCACTCTTAGGCTACACCTACACTATAAAGAGTGTCTTGAAGGAAAGGAAATCTTGAAAGAAATGGTCAACTTTAATACAACAAATTCACCATCAAGTGTCTATTGGTGGTATATTCAGATAAATCGTAGCTCTTCCCAGAAGTCATTCTCAGCTTTAAAGAAACCTAAAGTTTGGTATAAGAACTGTTTGATGATGGCCTCTAAGGCTTTTTTTTTTGTTGGGGGCAGTTGTTTGGTTTTGGTTTGTGGGTTTGGGTTATTTTTAAAATCAAAGTTCAATATTCCTTATCTCAGGCTTTTAAAAGTAGAATGGGTCTGTATTTCTTTTTCCTACAGAAGTGTACTATCTGGATGTGCATGAAAGACATATCTAGCTTTTTCTTAAATACTTCCAAAGGTGGAGGCTCCATTTCATCCCCAAGCAATCACTTTTAGTAATTCATTATCCTCCCTATTATCATGATATCCTACCTAAACCTTCCTAGCTGCAATTTCAGTCCAGGACCTTTTGTTCTGGCTGCGGTGGACACGGAAAATAGCTTAATCCCTGGCAAAATGAACTGACCACAGCATAAAATAGAATCAGTTCAACCTGTTGGCAAGAGCTCTGAAGTGAAACGCTGGAATTTTTTTACCATATAAGTGTCATTAAGTCCAAGTTATGAGACAGAGAGCTACAATCATTGGGAAAAAGTTTAAGAAGGGTAAAAAAAAGCACAGGTTGATGAAGTCAGATTGTTTCTATCTGGTGACTACTGTAAACCAAACAAATAATTAAACCAGAAGCAGAGGGAGAAGACACACACCCCAGGTAATACATGCTGTTTGATTCTGCGGCAAGGAAAAACTGTCTGGTAGTGTGGAAATTGGCAAAAGCCTTTTTGTCCCCAGCAGAACTGTAATGACTTATGTCCACTACCAACCTGTTGCGAGAAGCAAAATCCTCATTGCCCTTGTTAATCAAAATCAAGTAGGGATGCTGACAGAGCAGCATGGGACAGTAAGGAGCATGGTGGGTCATAGTGCCCAGATCCATGGCAGATGTGGGAAGTGCTCAGTACCAAATAAATCAAGACTTTTCAGCTAATAGGTTGAGTCTCCTGAGAAGACATATGGTGTCATATTAATAATTCATCTCACAGAATAACCAAAACTCACCGTACAGTAACATCCCACCCTTCTACTTTCCATGGGTTTTAAAGAGGGCAAAACGACCACAAAATATCTAGGTTCATCATATCAAAGAACTTGATGATTTGGGTGGCTGAGAACAGAAGGGAATAGGAGCTTGCTTTTAATTGGCACAGAAATGTGAGATTTGGCATCTGGGAGATGGGAATCACCAGTAACGGGGCAGCAAGGCAGAAGGACAGTGTGCCAGGCAGGGAAAGAACTGTCTGGGCAAGGGCAGAGTAGGAGATGGAAAAGGTTTTCTGAGCTAGACCAAGAAAGTCCCAGGGTTTCCGTGAACACTGCTGCAAACTCTTTCTTTGTGCTTTTAGGACAGTCATCATAGTGACTGACACAATAAAAGTTGAATTAGAGGAAGCCAGATTTCAGAGCATAAATGGTTATAGCTGAAACTATGGCTTCCTCCTTAAGATTATAATCAAATCAGGGTACAGCAGCACATTAGGACCTGTACCTTATCCCCCACATGGGTTATCCATGGGTTTCTTATGTGAAATGTGTGCTCAAACTTCTACAGTGCATCTGTCAAATTATTAATTGGTGTGAGGTACTTAGACTTGGAAACATGTGCCAGGATATACACCTCAGCCTCAACCTTTTCCAAATTCTGTGCAATTACATTGCAAATGGCGAAAAATATTCAATGCTACTTTGACATTGCACCAGTAGCATTGACTCCCAGGGAAGCACTGACAACGGCAGTGGAAAGCTACAGATAATTTTCCAAGATGGTTTTATTTGTTTAATTGGTTGGATTTTTTTAAGGCAATGATTTTCCTAGCACCACAGTCCATCTTCTGTCTGCTAAAGGAACTTACCAAACCTTTTATTGAAAGTAATAAAACTTCTTAATACTCTGAAATTATTATTTTATTATTATTTTTATATAAATTATATTTCTCAATTTGCCTTTTCCCATCTTTTGCTGCCACTTATTTCTTTTGCTGTCACTGGAAGCATTCAGAGGATAAAAAAAATGGAGAAAGGAGAAACAAATGGGAAAGAAAGATTACATTTTTGCTTGAGATCAAAAAGAAGAAATAAAGAAGGATATAAATACAGAAATGCTGAAATACTCCCTTTTGAAAGAAAAACATTTTCATTTTTTAAGTTGTTTATAAGGAAGAAAAACATATTAACTCTGGTGAGAGATAGTCATGTCCAAAACCAGTCTAAAACCAGTAGGTTAAAAACTTCAGACTCTGCTCAGGAAATCATAAATAGACAGTCTCTCAATCATACATGAACAATAGCATTAGTCTTCCCTGGGATCATATGGGGTTTGCAACCTGCTCTCTTCCACCTCCTGCTTTGATGGTCTATTTTAGATCTTGACAAGCTGCCTGTCTAGTCAATTTGTTCTTGAATTTCTCCATCCAGCACCTGTTCTGCATTAAAACACGAGACTCTACAAACAAGCGTTCCCGGACCAGACATGAGGAAAACTCGGAACTGAAATGAACGTTCTGCTCCATTAACTTTCATAACTGGATGATGTCCTTTGTTTTTGAACATTGCTTTTAATGGCCCCTGTTAAAGATGAAACAACTTTGAATTTAGCTGTTACTGGATCACCCTGTAATTTGCGTCTATTAAAAAAAGAAATAAAAAGCCATGCCTTTTTTCGGCTCTCTAGCTGCAAACTCAAGGCTGTCAAGTTACGCCCTTGGAAACAGGGATGTTTTTAATTGATGTTGCTTGCTCTAAAGGCACTTTTAGAGTTATTTTCCACTAGAAAAAAATGAAGAAGCGAAATGTGGAAAAAAAAATGCTGGTAGGGAACATAAAACTCACTCAGCTGTGAGTAGGGGCATACGGTTTGCTTCATCGCATGCTTAAAAACAAGTGCTGGAGCACTGTGCTGAATTTGGGTGGTGTGGTAGCTCAGGCTTTAAGTTTGCAGTAGGGGTAACCAAGCGATGCACTGAGAAAGATTCCTGAGCACATTCATATGACTGCAAGTGCTCACGTTTTTAATCAAGTTACACTTTAGCAACTTATCCTTTGTCACTGATCCATGGTAAAAGGCATGCAAGCTTTTAACCTGTCCCAGCTCCAAAACAAAATGTCACTTGAGACTCTATACTAGTGTCCATATTAGTGCCATGAAATTGCTTAAGTGAAGGCAATTTACCCAAATTCAGGGAGGTACAGTGTAAAAGTATGTCTCTTGTGGGATACTGCAGAACTTCTGAGAAATGTTAACCACATACACCAAATGATTGACTGAGTTATGCAGAACTCAGGGTTGTTTCATCTTGCAGATTCAAACTCAAGTTTTACACGAAAATACGCAAGTGACTGTATGTGAACTGGTTGTATAAGATCTCATTTCAATTAATGGAAAAACAGTCAATGTACTCAGTGAAATTTAGAGCACAGTTCATCTGAGGAGCTAGTAGGGATGCAGTTTAGTTGCTTAAATCTAAGCAATTATTGCCATCTGAGATGCCTTTTGGTATCCAAGACATTCACGCAGGGGTGGTGAACATAGCACAGGGCCTGGCAGACTCCCACCCAGCAGAGAGACACCAGATGGGATCCTGTCGAGCATCTCAAATGAGGCTTCTGTATATTGATGACTGAAACGAGCTCAAGATTTCCATAGACTACGATGGGGGTTTCCACACCTAGCCCACTGATTGCGCCCTGTATGTGGGCACCTATAATTATATTTCTCAATTTTTAAGCTGAACTCCTGCCTGAAGGAGTAATTCAATTCCCTAAACATAAGGCATTTATTGCAGCTGAAAATTCCTTCGGTTGTCTTGCCTGACCTCCAACTGCAGTTCAAGAAAGACACAGCTCTCCTGTAGATCCTGTGTCACAGCTGCCAGTCCAGCTTGGATGTCTCAGAAACCCTAGAACACTTGAGATTAACTAAAAACTAGTGTTTAAGTATTGAGTTAAATCTGCAATATCCATTACATTTGCCACCTTCCAAATTCTGTAAGATTTATCTCCCTTTCCAAGACTGTTGCCCAACGTCACTTATGAGAGCTTTTTGAGCTGCAGTTAAAAACCTTCATAGCCAGTTATTCAAATACAGGCCATTAACAAAAAAGACTTGCACAGATCAGCATCTGTGACAACAGAAAAATAGAGAGCTGGAGTCTTGGTGGAACAGCAGTAAAATAAGCTGGGCTTTTGTATGAAAATGTCATTTGAGCATCCCTAGGGTAGTCAAAGTGTAAACAACCAAAGAGGTTCCAGCAATGCAATGAAAGAACCTCATCTAATTCACTGCACTGCATTGACTCTGGATATTCATACTTTCCCTGATATTTCCCTAAAAAATTCTAGTAATTTACCCAGAAGGAAATCCATAACATCGTTAAATATTTTGCACTACTGCTTACCTAAACCTCAGTATTCAATACCAAAGCTTTCTTTTACTGTAAGAAAGCCAATAACTTTTTTTCTTCACCCAGTGGGCTCAGACAACAGTTGATTCCTGAAACTTTTATAACAACCTCTTTACTATATCTCAGAAAATTGATATATTTCTGTCCTTACTTATTTACCATTTGACCCTGTTTTTTTCCCCTAAGGTAGCAGCAGATATGCTTCTTTGTGATGACTTACTCAAGAGACTCTAAGTTCAAGATCCATTGTGTGTTGTACACATGTTTATTTAATAACATACACCAGTGGAACAATTTGGGTATCTAAAAATCATTGTCTAGTGCCCTCTGAGGCACTTTGAGATACCCAAGACATCTGCATAGGACTGATAGATGTGACAGAAGACCAGTGGGAAACCCATGATCATCTGACTTTGAAACTGGAGACCTAGTGGAATAACTTTAGTCATCTAAAATGTAATGAGATTTCTGAGACTAGATACATGAGTCATTCCTGAGTAGATGAAGCAATTTTTGTAGCCTGTGTTTTGCAGATGGAGAGGAAAGGCCAAGGGAAATGCCGTATCCAGCATCAAAAATGAATTTTCTGGTAAAGTCAGGTGTCAAATGTAGAGCACTGGAGTCTCTCAGTTGTGGTTTGGCCAAGGTTTTTAAGCTGAATTGTACAGCCCAAGCACAAAAAGTTGTACTCAGGTCATTGGCAATAGATTCTCATTCCTAGTCAGAAAAAAAGGTTGTGTTCAATCCAGTTTTGTAAGTGTCTTATGTCTCACCGTGGTTTCCCTCTGTTGTTTATGCAGGAATCACAGTCAGGGAAGGACATCTTGATATTTAACCATGAATCTCTATCCGAAATCTAAGATACTGTGACAGGTGCCTAATTTTACCATGAGTATCATGGTGAGTGGTCTGAATAGGGATTATCGCTCACAGCTTGACTAATATGTCCCGCATAAAAGTTGATTATCTCCTTTATGGACAAGTTCATGTGGTTCTCTACAATTTGAGGGTTAGCAATTAACCTTCATCATGATATTCCCTGTAATTAGTATCAAATACAGGTTTAGCCTCAGGAATATTTGGGAAACATGTGGCCAGGGTAATTGCAAAGGCATTTGTAGAGGTTTTAATAGGCACGACTGTATAAAACTTTCCTCTGTTGCTGATTTTGGCATGCTGACCTATATTTTCTCAAGTCTTTTATAAAGAAAGGTGTTCTAAATGGTTTATTTGCTGCCTTGTCTCAATTTCCTGACCTCTTTCTTATTAAAAAGCATAGCAAGGGGTTAGCTATTAAAAGCTGAATTGTTTTGTCTGCCTTGATGAGACTCAGGTTTAGTAAGGTGCTTGCATTAAGGATTAGTTGAGGCATTAACCATCCAGCCAAACATTACCTACAAGCAATGAGATGCTGTTGTGACTTATCTCCTATTTAGCCTTTGTGGTTTTAATAGATGTGAGAACTGAAGAGACATGGTGCAATAGAGAAGACAACAAATCGAACCTAAAATGTGCATATTCCAACTGCAGGTCGTCAGTAAATTCTCAAACTGAGCTGCCCTCCAAAGATATCAGTTGCCATCATATAAACACACCATTCCTTCTCTTCTTCCATCCATCTTCAACTTGCTCTAGGACAACAGTGCTGGCTTCCCAGCTACAGCACAGGACATCCTACCTGCTGCAGAGAAGGGCTTGTGCTTTGCAGTGGAATTGGGTATGAGGAGAGTGTTTTCATTTTCATAAATGATGATGTCTCCACTGCAGGTTATAGTCAACAAGGACAGAGTGAGTACAGCTTAAGGAAAACTGCTTTTAAAAAATGAGATGAAGTCCTGGGTTTCTTGCTAGAAGCCCTATGTGGTTTTATGACATTCAGACCTATTACTGTGGGAATAAGTCTGAGGTAATGTAACTACAGTGTTTTGGGATGCAGACTAGCATCTCCTCAGAGCTCTGCGCTGTACCAAGGTTCTAGTTTGAGGGTCACCTCAGGAACTCCTTATGCTAAAGAGTGATAACCCACGAGCGTTCAGTGAAACCATCAAGGAGTCTCAGGATCATGCCGCTCCATTGTCTTCCCAGGTAAATCATGGCTTGGATCACCAGCAGACATGCAGAGAAGTTCTCTTCCTTCTCACTCTTAGGGCAACAGATGATATTCTAGGGGGACATTGGACCTTGACAGGTCCAGGGGCTGGAGGCGGGTATTGACACTACCTAACCCCAGGGACGTCATTCACGTTGCAGACTCAGACATCTGAACTGAAGTTCAGATGCAATATGTTCATATGAATGGGGTATCTTAGTTATTGTTATAGTTTATGTATATCTGGGGCTAATAGAATTTGCCAAAACATAGACTCCTAGTGCCATTTCAGGGACCCCAAGTTACCTGAAATTTTCCCTTGGCCCTCATCATTTGTCCTGTGGGAGGCAGGATATTTTGCCTAGGGGATCTCAAATAGCACCACATATCTATGTTGAGGAAGTCGAACTGAGTCTTGGCTCCCTCTTGACTGTGATGGGAGGTAGGACACCCAGTGCACAGAACTCACAGGTAGACACCTAAATGTAGGTGTCTACGTGTGCATCTGGCTCTACGACAAGAACCTATGTTAGGAAGCTAATCTTTCTGAGTCCCCTCTGTAATTAATAGAGAAAGATTCCCTTGAGAGGGAAATTCTGAACAATGAGTTGGATCCTTCCTCTAAATCACTCTTTGAAAGAACCTGTCTCTCTCTCCATTGACTACAGGGTAACACTGGTGTATCGAGACTCTTAGTGCTGGCCCTAATTTAGATGTCTGACTTTCATGGGATCACTGCTACAGCAGTATATATCCCAAGTGATCTAAATGTGCTTAGGAAAATCTCTACCAGCTTCTTTCCCTGGGGAATGGAAAGTTCTGTTGCTATTTTAATTTCATTCCCACCCACTGCAAGGATGGGGTATAAAACTAAGTACATGTTTGGCTGTAACCTTTGTGCTGTCCAAGATTGATCCAAACCTCATCAATCTCTAAGGCAGATTTGCCCTGACTGGGGTGGCCCTTGAATCAGGCCTAGAAGATCAAAGATAAAAGGGAAGAGAGCCAAGACAGATTTAGAAATATAATCAGCTAGCCATAGCTACATTCTTAATTAAATTGCTACAGGCCAACAGCTGCTCTTTAGGGAGTCTCTAAACTCTAACACATGCCCCTATATTACAGTAGTAAAACCAAGGAATAATTTTGCTCGACAATAGCTTTCCTGTGTGCATTGAAACGGCCTAATATACTTTCGTGCCTGAATTTAGTGGTTTGAGGGTAAATACATAACTGTGAGGTTTTCTTTTTTTTTTTTCCTTTTTTTTTTTTCCTGGTCCTCCAACCATGATGTCAAAGTAAGGGAAAATATTTTGTAAAAAACCAAATTAACAAACCACAAGAAATCCATATGGCATTTCCCCTCATCCTCCCTACTGTCTAACTCATGCAGCTGTGAAATCCAAAGTATACCTTTTCTCCACAAATACACCCCTCTGTCGACATCAGTACCACAGGCCTTAAACCAAAGCGGATGGCAGAAGCAGAGAAGGCAGCAATGACCTCTTTTAGAAGGAGCTACCTATAAAGAGGTTTGAGTGTCCCATCTATTCAAAGGGTAAGGGACTACAGCAAGTGGATATCGAGTGAGGGACGGCAAAGGGAAAGGGTTCAGCATAATCCAGAAGATATCTTTCAAGCCTTCTGAAGTGAAGCCCTGCTTCCCAGAAAGTAGCTGTACATTGCCTGCTGATGGGAAGTAATGAATAAAAGTTTTTGTTTTCCTTTGCTTCTGCAGATGGCCTTTGCTTTTCTTTGTTAAATTGCCTTTATCTTGACCCATGAGTTTTCCGTCATATTTTCTCCTCCTGTCTTCTTGAGAAGGGGGAGTGATAGAATGGCTTGGTGGGCACCTGGTGGCTAGCCATGGCCAATCCACCACAACTGTGCAAAGCCTGACTCTATCTTCTCGACGAGCTACTCACAGGCAACAGCAGGTTGCTGTTTGGTCCCACAAATCCCTGTCTCCTCCAGGCTGCACAAACCCAGTTCCCTCAACCTTTCTTCACAGGACAAGTGTTCCAGCTCCCAACCATCTTGGTGGCCCTACACTGAACTTGCTCCAGTTTGGCAATGTTTTTGCTGCAACTGGGGCCCAAAACTGGGTGCAGTATTCCAGGTGCGGTCTAAATGTTGATGCAAAACAACAGCCAGTCATCACTCCTCCTTTCACTTGACAGATACGTCCCACGCGCTACATTTTTTTCCAGAAAAGATTTACTAAACCTGACTTTAGATCCCTGAGATATAGATGTATAGTTAAAAAGCCTCCCTTCACTTACCTTTCTTTGCCACAGTTCCCTACCCTCCAGCTGTCTGGCTTGTATCTGGATATTTCTTAGGATAAGATGAATCAGGTCAATTTTAGCTATCTGAAGTTACTAATTACAAACCCCATTCATAGTATCCCAACCATCTATAAATACTTAGGAACAAGTATTTGAGTGCATTGCTGCTATGAATGTCCTATCCTCCTTTAGAAATTATGAATATATCTACAGATAATGCCATCCCACAATGGAAAACTGAAAAGTCTGGGAATTTGCACATAAATACACTCATAAGCCAGTTGCAGGCCAACTTTAAATGGGCTCTCAAATAAGCACTCAAAGCATGCCTGTCAACCTCCTTCCCTTACATGCTTTCCCACTCAACACCTTCTGTTAAAAGCAGAAAAGCTCAATGGAGAAAGGAGTTGAACTCCACCGAAGCAGCACACAGTACATTTGAATTCTCCTTTATGAAACAGCTGGTTATTTCATTTAGAGTTAAATAATGGAGGATTTGTACATCTCCCAGTCTCTCACATCTCTGAATGGCTTTCTTCCTATTGACAAATTTGCCTTTTTGCAGAGTGTACTGAAAATATATGTTAGTGTGATGTATATGTGTGCGTGTAAAATAATTTTAGGCTACGGTTAGCGTTTAAAAAAAGCAGAGTAAAATAGGAGAGTTATTTCTGGAGAGAAGCCAAAAGAGACTGAGAAAGTACTGGCATGCTCAGAGGCAGAGGTTTTTCAGAGGTCAAGTAGGTGAATGCTGGGTGGCCAAGGGCTGCGGAAAGGTCTCAGCAGCTGGGAGAGGTTCAGCAAACCAGTTCAGTGGCCAGTTTAGCCGTGTTGCTCTACCTAGCTCATGGGGCCACAGAGCCAAGAGAAGTAGTGACAATGTGGTGCGGTGGCAGCAGGACGGAGTCCCGTTACCCCTGCTGCCCCCCTCATCTGCCCACCAAAAATCAGGGGGAAAGCAATCTGAGAGGTCACCATGACCTGGTTGTAAGTGACGACTTCTGGCTGCTGTCTGCGGCTTTCTGCAAGAGACCTGCACCAGCTGCCAAACCCACCTGGCTTTTTGGGGAAAAAAGTGCCCACATTAAGCTCTTAAATAGCTGCAGATGGTGAATGGAGCCCTAGTGTCTGTGGTGTCAACACGTCCAACTAAGTTAGTCTCCCTGCTCCCTCCTTCCAGTCAGCAGAGGGGAATGGGGATTTGGGGGAATAATTCATCTCAGTTACCTTCAACACAAACTTTAGGACAAGAAGAACCGCACTCCAGTTTATTAAATGTATTGAACACATCTCTGATGATAATAAAAAGAATTCAGAGTATCTAGCTCGGGTGGAAATGTTGACTCTTAGTCACGCAAATCTCATAGCAAATGCTTCATGGCAGCTATTACATACTGCTGTCCTACAGGAGTCTGTCCAAGGACATTTATTCTGTGCTTTGCCATCTTGTAGCAGATGTGAGAAATGAAATCTGCAGAGCATTAAAGGATATTATTCTCAGAAATTGCCACCTTTGTGTGAGGGGAGATTCATTCCTGTGTATGTGGCAGGCAGAGCAGTACCTCAGCGAGTCCTCATTACATCCTTATGGTTCAGCCAATTGTTTGCAAGGTGCTGATTACAATCACTGTCCCCATCTTTCATTGTATAGAGGAAGATAATGAGGAAAATCATAGAAAAGATAATCACAGAAAAATTATCAAGCCCCCTAAATCAACCCACACCCTACAGAAACTCAGAGATGAGCATGTCTGAAAAGAACATGGCAAGGGAGGACAGGAATACAAACTGGCTTTCAGCAGCACACAGTTGTGCCAGTTTCCCTCAGACTTTCGTCAATATACGCCCTTCAAGAAAGCCAGTAAGAAATCACCAGTTTCAATAGTACCAATTTACACTGGCAGCTAAGTCAATAATTGCGTATATTTGGATTTTTATTTATATCAGTGAGATGAAACCTTCAGAAGGCTTCATAGGTAGGAAGGGTGTCTTATGGCAACTGATTCCTGACCCCACTCCAGATAACTACTCAATTCATGTTTAATTCAAACAAGTCTGTAATACAAATACTCCCTCCGTCCACATGCAGAAGTCAAAAAATATCCCCCTCGACCAAATTCCTCTGTCAAATTCAGGATCCCTATAACCTGAAATGGAGAGCCTTAAGAAGGAAATGTACCATGAGAAGGAAATAGGAGGAAGCTTGGATATTGGCAATGTCAGAAGTCCCTGTAGGGATAAAAAAATAACAGAAAGAAAATATAGCAGTGGAAAATTGTCTCCTGAGTTGAACCACTGTCAGTTCAGTAGCAGGAATTTCCACTTTTGTTCCTGTATTTGGATCAGACTTAAGCTCAGGAAATAGCCTTGCCTCAGACTGCCTTTCATTTAATTGAGGTAAAAACTCCTACTTTCCATCCTTCAGTGACAAACTATGGCACAGGCAGACTCAGCGTCATGCCGAAGGGAGATGCTCTCTGTGCTCCCCAGACCCCTCACGTACCTTCTCCCTTGGTGCATGAGGCAGCCTGGAGGAGAGGATGCTCTGGTGGCAAGTCCCATACTGGAGCTCAGCCTGCAAGAAGGGCTCTGTGGAGATGGTGCCCACCAGCACGTACGTGGCTTCTTTGAAGCCCTTGAGCTCCCTCAGCCCAGCCAGCTGCACCTACTGCTTGGAAATGATGGAGACGGAGAGAGGACCACGAGGGTATAAATGTCTGGTTGTGGGAAAGGTGAGAGATGACCTTGCCACGTGTGCTTTGGGTACTGTGGACATGACTGGCAAGCCTGTACCATTATTTGGCAAGGCAGGAGTAAAGTTTTGTCTCTAGGAGCTAAAATATAAATTTGTGTGGGTGTGTTTATGCCACTGGAGTCCTGAACACTGGGAGCTTCAGAGGATTTTGTGGCTGGGGAGTATTTCCTGGGTAAAAAGAAGACCAGAGGTAAGACTGGGATTGCAAGAAGTCCCTCCGAGTCGGAAATATTTGCCCATCCTTGGGGAAACTTTATGCTTGTCTGTCTGGTCATATCCCCACATCCTTTTCTTTTTTATTTTTATCTTTTCTGTTTGTTTGTTTCTTTTTCTCCTGGAGGGGTTTGTGAGAGAGGTCACCCCCTGGGGAGGGGAGGCAGGGAGGGAGGGAGAAGAAGGGTCTGTCTTTTGTTTATGCAATGTCCAGGGAGGCTGGGGACAGGCTGAGCATCTTGCCCTCTTGCAAAAAAACCCAGGCAAAATGGAGCCAACAGATCTTCAGTGGTGGCACTGGGGAGGGAGTGGTGGAGCGTTTTTGGGTATCTTCAGGAGCTGTTGACTTTGGCTATGCTGCCCTGTCTCTAGACGCTTCCTGTCTTTCTGAGGTTTTGTTAGTTTATAGAGTATCTATGTCGGACTTGAGGTTCACCCGGGAAATTGGTTCTTGCTGTAGTCAGCAAAAGTGAAGAGAATAGCAAAAAGACAATCTTAGGCTCCCTGCCCGACAACCCACCTCCTCATGAAGCCTCTCGAGCACTGTTTCCCCAGAGCAGTTTCTGGAACAGATGTGCTCTTATGGATTACAGGCAAGTTATTTCTACCACTTCGTTTTAAAGAGTTTTCCAACCCTAAACATGCAGACATCCCGGAGACCCAGCTCCCCTCTTTCCACCACACACCTCCTCTTTGGCAAGAGGGAAGCCTGAAATTTCCTTTTCACGTTGCAGGCAGCATTTCATCCTTCATTATAGCTCAGCCAGCACACGACCAGACCAAGCGTCTGTGAAATGGGAAAGGAGATCTGAGATGGGGCTCATGTTTTGCTAAACACCGTGGCTGGGCTGAATGTTTCCTATAACCTGGTCTGCCATGCTGTATTTCAGACATCACATCTTGCTCAGGATGTATCTTGGGCATCATATACCTGCGCTGGCACTACTGTCTCTCACCAACCTTACCCTGTAAGCAAGACTATGCCGCACATTAACAGCTGTAACTCCTGCCTGTGTAAACGCAAAGGGAGACACAGACCACTATCCTATCACTATCCAGACTCAGGTACCTACACAGAAACACACATAGACAGACATACCTGTCAAATCCCCTCCCTTCCCAAATAAATTTTCACTCATGGATGGGAACCAGACACAGACACAGGCACACTTTGACAGACCTGCAAAATTGGTTGCAAAGTCATATGTAGTCATATACATGCGAGCATCTAAGTCAGATAAATACAAGATGCGTGGGTATTGGTATCCATAATAGACGTTTCTACATAATCTCATCTTATTGATAATGACTAAAAAGGGGTTCTCTAGAAAAGTGAAGGATATGTTCAGTGAAGATAAATATTTGATGCCAATGTCTAAGCTGTGATAAAAAACTGATCCCCCAAAACTGCGCAGCAAGGAATCCAATTTCTTTTTTGGCTGTCACAGGATGGAAGGCAATAAATGCAGCCAGCTTGTGAAGTCCTCAATAAACTAATGTGGGAAAGGTCTGCCATGGGGTGACAGATACCTACATGGTACAAGCCCTCCCTCCCCACAGGGGGAAGGCAGCAATGTCATCTCCATTTCCTTGTGACCGAAGGATCTACACAAAACCATGTGGCTCAAATTATTCTGGTGTGTTCCCATAAATTGTGGCTGTATTTTCATCCTGAGAGAACTTTATTTAGCTTTCTAGATGGTTGCTTTATTTTAAGCTCTGTCCGGGAGCAGCATGAAGTTGCCAACACAGCCTAGGGCACACACTTCGCCACCCACAAATCTGTATGCCATGAACCGAATCTAACCTTGAAACTCCTTAAAACAGTATTTTTGACTTCTGCTGGAAATATAAACCAGTCCCCTGTGGCACATCTTTTCAGTTGTCTTTTGGGGTTTTACATTTCAAATCTTTGCTTTTATGGCAAACTGGGCATTGGAGCAGAATTTGCCATCTTGATGTTATTTCTGTATTATTTGTTAATGTTTATCTGATTGCAATTTTTGCAGTGCTTGTGTACATAAAAGCAGGCTCTGGACAGTAGTCAGTATTTCTTAAGTATTTACCCTGGCTCTGAAACAGACTCCAACTTTGACCTTGGAAAGAATCACTCTAATCCATCACCCCTGTTCTAAATAGCAGCAATGGGAAGTTGGCTCTGATGTGTATGTGTCAGTGCCCTATAGCAGATCCTCCTAGGCTCCCAAACCCATTTATCATAAGCACTATATTGTTAGCTACGGATGAAGAATATCTTTTAACAGAAACAGACTGTTTCTTTAGGATGAGGAGAACTTCAGTGTGGTCCCAGGTATCCTATGATTCCCTGAGCAGCCACAGAATTCTTCTAAATCCTGCAGCTGTGAGGCCAGTTATTCCTCCCAGAAAAAGTCCCCTCAGCTGATGAAACAGGGCCAGGCTATGAGTTCATAACATGGGTGTCACACTAGTATCAGTATTTATTAATACTGGTCCTATCTGATATTACATGCACTTAAGACTGCAGTGCTGCAGAGGTATCATTACATGCACATGCTTTACCTGTGCACTCACTGCCATTTTCATTAACACTGCTGTGAATAAAGTCCTGTTATCTGCATTTGTAAAAGGAGCTAAAAGCATCTAGACAAGATGCCAGATGCATCATCCCCTGTGTGTACATGGCCAAAGACCTTGCTATTTCCTAAATTCACTAGCTTGATACTTAAGCTAGATTTTATTCATGTCTGAAACGCTGCATCTCTCAGTTAAATGAGGCTTATAGTAGGGGAGCTTTGATAAGGCAGTTTCACCACTGTGCACAGACTATATCAATAAAAAATAAGCAGTCTTGCCTGTGTAATTATCCTCACAGCTTCTGCTGTCAGAGCTGCACCGGTCCACACTCACACCTTTTCATGCACCCAAACAACACATAGGAAGGGAGAAACAAGCATAAACACAATTCACTGCATCAGCTCATGGTTTGAATCAGTTCCCTTTAGCCCAGTGGTCATGCTTATTCTGGAGGGTAAAATTCTCCATTATATCACCTGCAGCAAGTGCAGAAAATGATCCCACCGCTGTCTGCAGGGTACTCAGAAACAACAGGCTCTGGTCCCTACGGGACAGCATCCCCTAAGGGATGGCAGCAGAGAGCTTTGGAGCAGGGCAGACATCCTCTGGGAATGCCTCTGAACAGGGACTTTGGGCCTGTGGTTGGAGATGATGCAGTTTTGTGGCAACATGTCTTTGGGTGATGAAATGCTCACACAGCCGACATGCCCACAGTGCGCTGCTGAGCGGGACGTGACGATGTGGGTCAGCTGTAATGGGAATGCAGGAGACGTGCAAACAAAAGCGTCAGAAAGCAAAACTGCTGCTATGGGGGTGCTGATAACTTTTCCCAGACTGGAGTTCATCCCCATTCTCCAAAACAGAAATGTGAAATTACTCTGTGACTTTTCATTTACAATTTGGCCCCAGAAAGTCACAGAAATTTGTGCTCTACTGTGAAGAATTTTCGTCTGTCCTTTTTCATCCAGTTTCTGCACACCTTAATGTTGCTTAAAATGGTTTGTCAGTTCCTCACTTTTCTGTCTGATGGTATCATGAATAACTGGGCAAATATCATGAATATTCATTTTGATGAAAACAATGGTTTTGAAAGGAACTAGACTGTAAATGGCACAGTGAAGCAACTGTCTTTTTGTTCTGTTTTGGTCTAGCATGAAACACAGCATGATCCCAGTCAATGGCTGTAATCCTTGGCAAGAACAATGATTATTAGGGATTTATAAATTAATAGCAAGTAATGATGAGTAGCAGTTACTAATAGTGCCTCTGTTCATTCTGGAATTTGCTTATCATGCCTGTGATACTGGAATGTATTAATGAAATATTTTGCATTTGCTAGCTGTCTCCCACACGCATGCATCAGCCTTCTCTCTCCCCTTTCTTTTTTTTCCAATCTGTATGAGAGTCCATTTGTTGGACAGTAAAAGAGGGCGCCTCCTGGGCTTTTGGGGAATTTTGCACTGCTGAACCAGAGAAGAGAAATTAATCTTCTGAGAGGACTTGCCAGAGGCAGAGATCTCTGCAGTCCACTGCCATGGTATTTCTGCTATCCTGCATCCTTCCACTCCAATCTGCTGCCTTTGGTGTTTGTGTCAGTGTGTGTGTCCCAAATGACACAACCTGAAGGAAATTTTGGGGATCTCCATAGCCCAACACTATGATTGCTTCAGTAAGACAGGGACTTGAAGATATTTTTCCCTGCAGATGGTTTATTAATATGGTATCACTACTGCTGATGCTTCAGAAATACCCCCAGGCAATGGGTAGAATTCAACCCCATTAGGCTGTCCCAGGGTACTCAGTTTATCCCAAGATCCACTTTTATGTAAAGAATTACATCACAATTATAAATTTTGCCTCTTAAAATTGGGGACACGTGCAACGCCCACAAGCTCCACTCTGCAGCAAACACCTCACCTGACCTGACTCCACCATATCAAACAAGCATGTACTCTATCCACAAGGCCAAAAAATCAGCAGAACATCCCAGGAACCTCCAGGAGGTTGGGAGTTTTTGTGGGAATGTAGGAGATGTTATACATCTGGGACCTTCGACATATCTTCATAAAATTTACTCAAGGTCTGAATCTATTCTGAATCTATTTTGTGTTGCACGACCATGGGGTTTGGGGTCATTTTTTTTTTTTTTTAATCTGTTATGAGGCTCCAAAAACCCTAGTATCATCAAACTAGAAACTTCATTCCAGAAATGTCAAACCACATCTTGAGAGATTCTGTGTGAGTCTGTGTTATCTATGTGTTTGTGTGCTTACTCCTATGCACCCATTGATTCTTCCCCGTGGGAACAGAAGCACAGCTTAAAATGCTAGTGCTGTCCCAAATGACACACAGTTGCTTCAATTCAGTATAGGTCTACCTACACACAGATATACTTTTCTTTCTTCATTTCTCCTGTCTTTTATCTTTGGCATGCATCATAACTCTCCCGTGGCACTTTTATTACAGGAAAGTGAAGGAATTCACAGAACAGCTAGTTCAGAAACACAGGCACTTTTGGATTTATAAATGAAAACATTCATTTTGCTGTTCTGCTGGGCTTTTGACATATTTCAACAACTTCACCAGATAAATGAGAGAAGTAGGATAGATGGACACAGGCTACATAAGAAACTTCAGGGAATCCAAAGAATTTCTATGTTAAATAAAACTGGGAAAAAATAACTATGCTGAATCACAAGGCTATTGGTGAATTCATAGCTCACATTGTCTACGTTGTGCAGTGTGGTTACATATCTGCATAAACACTCATACACATATTTAAGATTTGTATCATATAATCAGATATTAATTCTACCAGTAAACATGAATTTACAGATATTTTCACATCATTACTCCTTCAAAATCACTGCTGCTACAATCAGATAAAGACACCTCTTTTATCTTGGAGGGGCTTTAGCTTGGTGGGGAGAGGAAGGGGTGAAGTAGTATGCAGGCAAGGTCTATGAATTGACAGTCTCTGTGAGCAAATTTGTCGAGCTTACAAGTGGAGTAAGATGAATCTCATCCATAAAAACTCAAAACAGGACTTGCAGAAGATATGCATATTTCTGAGCAACAGCTAGAGCATGGGGCAATAACCTAGAGCATTGCAAATGACAAGGCACGCCGCTGTTCAGGCCACTGAACTGAGTTCAAATAGTCTATTCCTGAAGCAGTTGTTTAGGGCCATTTTATTCTCAGTGGAGGGAAAAACAGGGTTTCTAAGGGGCAATTAACCTTATCATATGAGCAAAAGCTATGAAAAATCACACGGGTCAGCTAAGAAAAATGAAACCTGAAACCAGTTCTGGGAAAAACTGCAGATTCTCTAGGAAATGACGTTATGGAGGAAATTCATGCTTAAAGTCAGGTGTAATTTTGACAACAGGTTTGGCTGAAAAAAAATAATTCCACTCATAGAGGAAAATGTTGAAAATGTAAAAATATTTCATTTCAAAATGATGCAGATGGATGCCTTTTGATTTTTCACTCCGAAGCAGCAATCAATTAGTTGAGGTTAAAAAAATAGCTTTTGAAGTAATGAATAAGTAAAAAAATGAGCTGAAACATATCACTAGGGGGCAAAGTATTTTTAATTGACCTCCAGATTAAATTATTGATGTATTTACTTGTTTATTTTCTTGTGGGCATCACTGAAAAAATATTACAGTCTTCACTTTCTTTTTGGCTTCCGGATCAAAAAAATCCACACTTCACCCCCTGATCTAATCCAGGCTTGGGTGGGTTTAAGGAGAGGGTAATGAAATGCCAGTCAATATCTTTGCTCCATCTGAAACCCCTTCTGCATGACTGGGTGTCGCAATGCAAGTTACTGCTGGAATGTACTATGTAATTCTGGCAAGAAGTCAATAGGCTCGAACTCCTCAAATAACCAAACCATGGTACTAAGAAATCAGTGGAGCAGGCAGCAGCCCAGACAGCCAGTCCATTAGCAGCTTAACCACAGCAGATGTAAAGTCACCAACAAAACTCCCTACGGAGACTCCCAAAGAGCCAGATGCTACTGCTATAAAAAGATCTTCTAGAAACTTGGCATGTCTCCTGCCCACATTTTTTTTAAAGAAACATTCTCTAGATAGGAGGTTATTTTTTTTTTTAATTTGGGGTTAGGGGTAAGGGAGAGGAGGAGGGGAAGGGAAGGGGGAGATATTGCTTATTTATTCTGGTTTGCTTATGAGTGAATCTCGTGCTCATGAAAACAAAATTCAGCGATAGCGTGTGCTGAGACACGGAAAGCAATAGGCACAATTCCAGCCTTCTCCTACACACAGCTTTGCTTTTGCACCTCAGACAGACCTGGGGATCCTTCCTCAAAGAGCCCTGCAAATGCACTTGGGGAGAAACACCAGCTCTTATTTTATTCTGTTCTGCTTCCCTGGCCCACTGGGGAGCCCAGTTTGCCCCATGTGCTGCACTTCAGCAGTCGTCTTGCCTTGCACTCTTGGCTGGTGCACATCAACTCAGGTGGTTGTGCTTGGCCCGTTGGTCTTTGCCTCTCATGTTGCTCCATCAAAGGACTTAGCTGCTCACTTGCAGCACGACCAGCCCTTCCAGTTTTCCTGAAATAGTTGTGAGCCTCATGTAAGGCCCAGCTGCTGGATTCATGTGATGAGGGGGTTTCAACTGTGATTTTAGTAACAGCAACAACAAAACCAGTAACAAAACCAGTAATAGCGTGTAATCCTCATGGTACAGGTCCCATCTGTGCCAATAAGGTAAGCATTGAAGCCTAGGACAGATGGAGACACCAACTCCACAGATATCTGCACTCAGATGGTGAATGCCACCCATACGCCCAGATGAAAGTCCTCGCCTGCACCTGTGGATGAGGACAGATGTTGTCTGGAGAATGTATGGAGAAATATTCTGCAAGATTTAGATATACATCTCAAGGTGACCCCTTCCTGGAAGTCTGAGTTGAGGAAGAAAGCAGCTGATGGTCCATCGGAGAGATTAGGATTTCTCCTCCACTTAAGCTGCACCTGATGTGGTACCTAAATCTCTGTGAAAAGAAGTCAGAACAAACGACCATGGTTTGATTTTGAAGGAAATGTTGACAGGTCTGGCCCTAGACTAGGCCACGTGGGACTCATTTTGTGACTCCAATAGCACAAATTAGAGATGAGTTTTGGTGGTGGAACAACAGGGGCTGGAGGACAAAGAGGAGGTAGTCAGATGTAACTGCTAGCAGAGTGTTTCTGTACTGAGCCCTCACAGTGCTCCCCAGTTGTATGAGTCCTAGAGCTCAAGGGGTCTTTACTCTGGAGATAACCTTGTAGGAGTATCGCAGAGGACAGGAGACATTCCCGAGAGATTCACTGCACCAGCAGGAAAGGGAGAAAGAACTACATTGTCCAGCTACTGTACACCTTTAAGTCAAAACAACATTAGGCTATCATTAGGGTCTAAATATATATTTACAAGACAGTGAAGGCAAGATGCCTCTGAAATGGTGTTTGCTCCAAGACAAACTAGGCCCTAGGAAATCACAGGAGCCGATGCTGAGAATGGAAGTGGCTGCCCACAGAAGGAGCCCTGAGGGGGAGATGGACCACTGGTGGGGGCTATTTCTGGTGTCCACCTCTGGTACACTGGAGCAGACCTAGCTGCTAACCTCAGGGCCTTTTCAATGGCCTGTTCAATGCATGGCTCTGCTCAGGACTGATGCTTCAGAGGTGGTTTCTTCAGAACCAGTGATTCATGGTGACAATGGTTTTTGCCACTTATTTGCACCTTCGTGTATCATTAACCCAGGCTAGATAGAAGACACTCCTGTCATTATTAGCATCTTTCTACTCCTCGCTCTGCACTAGCTTTTTGAATTTCCTTCAGCATTTTCTTGTTATTGCCATCAGCTTGATACTGCATTTAGTTCTCTAACTGCTGATTTTCTATTATGGCTATTCATTGGTACATTTTGTTACAGCTCATATATTCATGTAATTTGATAGTTTGTGTTCTCTCATTCATAGCAATTCTTCTCTGTGGGGATGACCTATTCAGTCATCGCTATGCAGTTTGTATCCTGGTATTCCAATGTTCCACTGATTATCTTTCCTCCACTAAGTTTCCAAGTTGTCTGTTTTAACGATACTTCTTGCTTAAATGGAGTGTTGCATATTCCGATTTCTTGGTATTTCCTAACAAACTGTACCAGCCTCTAGCTTCTTCTTTTTCTGCTCCCAAAGGATATATCTTTTTTTCCTTTTTAAATTATTATTCCCCAGAAAATGAGTCAACTTAATCCATGTGCATTTTCATGCTTCTCAACTTTCCATTGCCTCTACTGAGGTTTTTCCCAACAACATTTATTTCCCATTTCCCCTTCCCTCACACAGACACAGAAACAATGATGAAACCAGGTGACAAAGAATCCCATGTTTTACTACGAAAAGCTGCATGACCAAGATAAGTATATTAAAACAATTTCCAGTTTGCATTGGGAAAGACTTTTTACTTGTTTCATAGGTCAGACTGTTGGAATGGGAGGTAATGTTTGTGGAGAAGAGATGCATTTTAGCAAACATTGTGTACATTACTGTTTTGCTTTGTTTTTTTTCTTTTACATCTTATATGTTAATGGTGGTAATGGTGGTATCTTCCAAAGCTGAGAAACATGTGAACAAGGTTGTGTCTGTTGCTGATTGCTGGGCATTCTGCTTTTACTGCTTTTCTCTAAAGACTAAGAGTATTGCTTGCATACATGAGATTTATACAACTGGTTTATTTTCTTTTCTCCCTTACTCTCTTACAGCTGTTTTTTACAAATGCAGTAAACAGAAAGAGAAGGGTCCAGTTGTTTTGGAAGGAAGAGGGAAGGGAAGGATATGGATAAATGACAAATACATTTTTTGATTGATTTAGTCATGAAAAAAATTACTCTCTTTTTCTTCCCTCTCGCTTAACAATTTTATATTGCTGTTTATGTTCCGTATAAGAAAAAAATTACAATGCCCAGGTATTCATAGTTCACATTCCAGTTTCTTCAGTTTCCTGAGTGTATTGCATCTCCACAGAGGCTGCCCTCTTCCCATGAAGAAACAAGACAAAAAAACCAAAAAAACATTTTTCCAAATAACTTTAGGAACAGCACATTTTGTAGCTCTGTAATGGGAATCCAGGCTGAAAAATGAGAAGACATTCCATTACATCGAAATCCAAAGCCAGCATCTGGGGTCCTCGGCGCCTATCTTGTCCTAAAAATAAAGTTATTTTTAAGCATTAGAGGAAGAAAGAAGAAACAAACAATGCCACCAGGAACCAGCCTCAGTCATCGTCATGCATCTGTACTCAGCTTACAGGCAGCGAGGTCTGCAGCTGAGTGTCTCTGCACTATGCAGATGCCAGACGACATCAAAGAGCAATCACACAACATGACAAAACATCCTCAGTCAGTCCCAACCCCACAATCTTACACTCCATGTGTAAATGATGGACAAAACATGGGAAGCAGCTATATAGAGAGGCAATATAGCCATGTCAGACATGAAGCCAGGGTAAAGACCCAGCTTTCCAGAAAATCAGTCCGGTTCCTGAGCCACTAGACAGTTTCTCCTACTTCTGTTATCCCTCTATTATCTGTACTCAGTGTCCCACCAGCAAGATTTGAGCAGAGGGATTTCTCTTAAATAACATCTAGATTTCAGGCAGGATTCAGTTCCTGAACCATAAGCATCTGATGCAATTTGAGAGTCCCAAGGCATTCAGAACATTCCCGTACAGATGACAAATATGACATAGTGTTTGTGGGAGATTTGTCCTTCTCAACATTGGCAGTTGGACTCACTGCATCTATGTCCCTTCTTTGGAGGAGGTGAATCACTCTCCATGCTCCATCTAACTGGACCTCCTTTAGGTCTGGAAACAGATACCCTGCCTTCATGTAGACCCCTACCCGTAGGCACTTTAATCTGATGGGGGCCAAGGGAGACTATGTGAGACAGTCAAATACTGATGGCATATTTTAGGATTTCACCTACAGTCACACGAGTTCAAGCCACAGGGCTCAATTCACTTCCCCACACCTCAGCACCTAGAGCCACTTGAGGTGTCCCAGAGTACCGTGCCTGGCTGCCAACTGCCAGAAGACACTAGTCTGCCATGGGCTCTGCATCCATCCCATCTGTGAGGCTATGGATCTATGAGACACTTGGGACATCTCAAACAACACCACGAACCTACATGTGGGACACTGAATTGAGCTTCTGTGTACACATTATGGGCTGTCCCTTCAGCTGTACTGCTCTGCTATTGAGCTTATATGTTTAAAGTTAAGTAGGGTGGTTTTGTAACACAAGGTTTGTTTTAGAGAAGTAGGTATCTGAACAACTTTCTCAACATCCAGCTTACTCCCAAAGATGTTCTTCCCCAGCATTTTGGGCTGTTTGATCAGCTCCCATGAATGGATATGCACCCAAGAGATAGACCATGAGATAAGATGACTCTGCTCATCACACATTCAGTCACACGGCAGTGGGATAGTTGTGTTCGTTGCCTTCACAGGGGGTCCATGTAGTCCACTGCACATATCCCACAGCCCTGCTCCACACCGCAGTGGTCATTGGACCACAGGTAGGGTATAGTGCTTTCTAGCTATGTGAGAAAGCTTCATGTGTCCTGCTGCCCATCTCTTTCCCACTGAATAGAGTAAGGACTAGCTGTGTAGCCTATCTGGGAGTGTTTTCTACAAGAATGTGTACTGTGAAGGAAGACTAGTTGGCTATAATTCTGCAGAACACTTGACCAGGGGGTGCTGAAAAAAACAGTGGAAGAGTCACTAACTAAAGATGTAATTGATTGTATTATAAATAGTACGTAGCACCTGGGGACAAGCCAGTGGAGAGGCTGTGTATAAGAAAAGTCAATACAGAGTAGTCACAACAACTATGCTTAGAAAATAAAGAGAAAAGCAAAGACACAGTTCAGTTCTTATATTGGGATACAGCTCTAGCTTTCCTCCAGCATATGGGAATGGCCAAGAAACATGAGCCACTACTTTATTTTTGGACTCAGATCCAGATTCCCACTGATTTCAAACCCGGTGCTTTGGGATTTGCTTGTTCTATGCTCCATGGCAAAGGGCCTTCATGCTTTCAAGGGTAAAGGCTGCATTTGTCTTTCCCTAAACATGCCAACAGCAACACAGCAGGGAGTGGAGGATGCCACCCCGAATGATGCCCATCATGGCTCATTGGCAAATTAGTGGCACGTTGGTTCTCTGTGAGTCAGGAGCTCTCAGCTCCCTTTCCAAACCTATCACAAGCAAAGACACTCTTGCTGGCTCCTATGCTGCAGCTCCCAGCCCTGTGCCAGCTTTACAGCTTACCACGGCTCACTCGTCTTCTTCAGTGGCTGACGTTGCTTTAGGTGACTAGAAAGACTTTTGGCATTGGAATGGGAATTTCCATGTCAGTGGGTTTAGGATAGAATTAAGGATTGAAACATCTCTAAACAACAAGGAAGGATCACGCCAGCAGTGGGATTACCCACTATGGCTGTGGACCAGCCCAGATCTTTGGAATCCAATACTGGGAGCCAGTGTTGGAAAACTGAATGTATGTTCAGAGAAGACAAAGGCCTTTAAGAAAGAAAACTGGACCATAATAAGAAAAGAAACCCAGCTATCTTTTTTAGCCAGTTTACATTTTGTTCAGTTATGTCTTGGAACAAAAGGCCCAAAAACCTGGATGTGACTCCTACTTAACTCCCTCCCTGGGATGCGGGTGAACATAATCCAAAGTCACCACACAACAGACACATCTTGGTGGGTTGTGATAATGTCAGCTCTAAAAGCAAAACAAAGTCAGGCCTGGTCAGGACAGAGTAGAAAAATAAACCAAAGCAGAAGAAAACAAAACAAAACAAAACAAAACAACAAAACCCAAAACAACCAGAACAAATCTGAAAGAAGCCAGTGCTTTTCCCAGTTTGTCAGATACTTTGCAGAATAGATGGAGTTGGTTAACTCTTAGGTCAGACCTTCCCCAAGAGCTGAACAGAGATAAAAAATGGTGAATGCCAGTTGAAAAAAGCAGGCACCTTTTCCAGGAATACAAAAATAAACGATAATCAGGAAATACTGGAAATAAAGTTCAGCTCATTTGCAATGGTGAGACAGAGACACCGTTAATGGTACTGTGGTTTGGACAACACCACTGAATAAAACCAGAAGATTTGCCGGACAAAGCTCATGTCTTTTCCTGGAAAACCAACCCATTTGCCAGGAGATGTTGGGAGCCAGATTTATGGAAGGCCAATAATTATCCTCCTAGTGTAGGTTCAGCGACATAAGCTTGCATTACTCCTTCTTATCTACTTTTCCTTGTACTTTTTGCCCACTCTTTCTCTAGTCAGCTCTGTTCTAACTCCTTGCCTTTTTAGGAGAAGTCTAGAAGCAGGGACTTGTACGTGAACATGAAAAATATACATCCTTTGAAGTTTCCAGTCAATCATAAAGGAATGAGCACTTGTTCTTTGGAAATCAAATCCTTTTATGATATATTGCATTGGACTTCTAAAATAAAGGTGTCCAGATTTACCAGACAGTTGCAGAAAGGTCATTGATTTTCTGTGCACTTGATAGGATGAAGATAACATTTTACTCATTCTTGTCCTACTTCCTTGTACAGCATGCTGAAAATATTCATTCTCTTTGATTAGTCACACATTCTTCAAGCCTGTCTATCTCAGATGCCAAAACCAAAATAATAGGGTATGCAAGGAGGAGAGAAGAGACTCACCTGGCATTCAGTTAGCCATGATGTGTTTCACAAAAGCTGGAAACAAGAGAAAGAGAAGGGTCATTTATCAGTTCCCTTCCACTGAACTCAGTAACATTTTGGGTATCTCAGCTTGGTTGTTATTTAAATTCACTCTTATTGCTTCCTCTGATGCAATGAAGACAACACCACTTTGTAAATAAGATTCCAGATATCAGGCACTAAATGCTTTGTAAGTCCTTAAGATAATATATGCAGTGCAGTGTAGCCAGCAGTCTAGGTAGCCAGTAGAAATGAACACACACATCAGTTAATCCATAGCTTGCTTAATCCCTTACCCCTGGCTGCCATATGGAACTGGCTTTCCAAAGTACACAGCCATGAGAAACTCCAGGTCCTCACCTGCAAGGCTTCCAAGACTTCAGCAAATTTGTACTAAGTCAGGGGGCACTGAAGGTGTCTCTGGAGTGAACCTCCAGAACCCACAGAAGGTCACCAAGTCAGGTAACCTGACTATATCTCTCCAGTGAACTCAGGTTTACGAACAAACATGGTATTTCAAAGTCAAATTAAGCTTTTGTTTCAAAAGGGGCTGGGGTTCCATTTTTCTCCATTTAAAAAAGCATTCATTATATAGAATTTTGAAATTCAAAAGGAAAAGGAAAAATACATTTTGCAGTAAGGAAATATGTTTTCCTTCCCAATAATACCCCCATGCTATGAATTTCTGTGAATTCAGCATAAGTTCACGAGTCATTTGGGTTGGCTAAATCTACAGATTTCTACCAATAAACTACTTGTAAAAGTTTCTCTGGGATCAGATCACTGGTGTTTGTAGATAGGAGACCACCAACGCAAATATTCATAAAGGGCTCAGTGAGTACTACAGACTAGCTAAAACACCATCATACAATGTCAGTCACCAGTTAACCTGAAGAAGGACTCAGCTGTGTATGAAAGCTTGTGTTCATGATCCCTGCTAGAATATTGTGGTTTTATTGAACAGCCTAAAGCATGCAGGTTTGCTAGATGCAGGAGACAACCATGGTCCATGAACTCGTGACCAAATCATTTTATTCTGGCTTTCTACGATAGCAATGAAATAAAATGGAAGGCCTTGTAGGATTATTAGGACACCAAAGAGGATGCTGAGGATAACATTTTTTTGCTGATTTTTTTTTAAGGAAAATTTAGTGATTTTCTGTAAGAAAGTCTCAAAGGGATGTATATCTCTTTTTGAGAGGATAAGGAACTGTGGCAGCAGGTAGAAAAAAATATTTTTTTTAAAAAGGCAAACAAAATAAGAATATACAGCCCCACCCCCTGAAAGGGCCATGACCATTCAGCTATGGAAAATAGAAGCAACCTTCAACAGATAGGGTATATCAGATGAATTATAGAATCTGAATTGGTCTAAAATTTGGGAAAGAACACATCCTGCCCCAGATCTTCCACAAATTTAAACTTTCTCAGGATAATTGCAACAAAGCCTTCAAGCACGAGCACCACTCAGACTGGAGTGGTCATACCTACCTTCATAGTTAATACAGCCGTTGGCGTCTTCCTGACCAGCCATCAGCTTATCAACTTCCTCTTCAGTCAACCTCTCACCTGGGTGGAAAGCAAAATGCCTGTTCAGTACCTTTTTTAAAGAATTTATGAAGCACAGTTCAAAGAACCAAAGAATAAAAAAGAGAGTGAGAGAGAAGAGGGGATTTTCTCTTTGGTTCAATTTGTGGTGCTGACTGCTAGGAAAGCTACTTTTGTACTTGCAAACTGAGAAAATTTGATCTGAAAACCAGAAAGACAGAATAAATATGGAAACCCACATGATATCATGTTCACATACTCATTCTTCTAAGAACAAGCTTTCACTAAGTGCCAAATCTTGAAGGCTTTAGTCACTTTTTAACCAAGTCCTCACGAAGAAAACTCTTATTAAAGTCACCATCTAGTTTGCCTCTGAGTTTGAGGTTCAGGAAGATTTCAAGGTCAAACTTAGGATCTCTGTTTCGGATAAGAAATCCATTCATTTTGATTTAGTTATCTAAATATCACCTGTCTATTTGCCTATAAAGCTTCATTTTGGTTAAGCAGGGATGAACCCAATCCATCCCCTTATTCTGATATTAGGCACTGATTGTAGGATGATGTCAAATGAGTTCCAGAAAAATAACAAGAAATCTGGGGGTGATTTCAGCTGAAATCATAGAAATTAAAATAAAATAAAATAAAATAAAATAAAATAAAATAAAATACATTGGGTGTGATGTGCTATTCATGTTGTTCCACTTTTCCATCACTGAGTTCTGGCACACAGGAACAAGTCCTCAGCTGATGTGAACCTGGAAAATTCAACCAATTTTTGGAAAATTGAACAGAAAAGCATGCTAATTTACAGAATATTTGGCTGTGCCTAGCATTTGGCTGGCATTTAGAGATGCCGCTCTAAACAGAACTGTCAATTCTTAAGATTGAAATACTTCCTATGGGTGCTTGAAAATCAGACATTGCCACATTGTTCTCAGTTACCGGAAAGAGAAGGGTAAGTACAAACGTACACTGCCCACAGTGGTTTCTTTGTCCCAGGTAAGGTTAGACAGGGCATCAGTCCTGACCCTGTGGGGTTTTTTTGTCATCACTGAATTTGGTCCCCAAACTGATCCAATAGCATCAGTGATAAAAAGGAAAATAGCATTGCTTTCTTTTCTTATTCCCTGTGTCATTCATAGACATGGATATGTCATTGAATGAAAACCCGTGGGCATTAAAGGTTTGGCTTCTTGAATTGATGTCCCAGGTCAAAACCCATCATTGGAATCCTTTGGTCTAAACCAAATCTCTTTTGTAAAATTTCATCCTTTTTGAAAATAGTAGACAAACACTAGTGGAAAAGGCTGATCTTGAGAAATGCTTATTGGATTCAGATGACAACATGGCAGTGCCTTCTAATCCAAATTGGAAACCTGTCATTAAGTTACAGCCAAATTTTCTCTCCTGCACTCATTCAGTTGTCATCACTCTCTGTGAAAAACTGAGCTTCTGAAGTAAAAATCTGAGAGGACAGACAAATATTTATCCCTCCTGTAAAAACAGGGGCTTTCGATTTTGGAGGCACTTCTGTTAAACAGATGACTGATAAAGAAGTGCTTCATCTTAAAGCTTTTCTTGAAGGTGCAGAACGATGGAGACAAATATTAAAGGAATTGATGGGTTTTCCAATGTTTGCATAATTTTATGGTGGTAGAAATATAATATTTATTGGAGAAATAAAAGGCTAGAACAAAGAAGGAAGGAAGGAAGGAAGGAAGAAAGGAAGGCAGGCAGGCAGATGTTTGAGCTGTAGATCAGTGATTTTTAGCTTCATTATTAAAGAAATTTTTTTTAGTCTTTACAACTGAGGACAATGTGATAGCTGCAGTCTTGCCCAGTCTTTTTCTCCATAAAGGTTACCCATAATGATACAAGCTGTATGGGAAAGACCTCAGTGATGAAGTTGCATGAGGGAAGGTTCACCTTACCCAGTGTAGCCAAAACGTGGCGGAGTTCAGCCCCCATCACTGTTCCATTTCCCTCCTTGTCGAACACGCGCAGACCCTCCACAAAGTCCTCATAGGTGCCTGTGTCTTTCGTCTTGGCAATATGCTGGAGCATGGGCAGGAAAGTCTCAAAGTCGATCATCTTGGAGTTCATGTCTACAAAGACACAGATAGAAATGAAAGTTTTGGTGGATCCTGGAAGAGTTGAGGACTAATCATGAGGCATCCACCATGGGCAGGTGATGAGGGTAGAAGAACTGTTGCAATAAATGCCAGCTAGAGGGGAGAGAAGAGCATAGAAATATCCTAAGTACAGATGGAAGAATGGACAGTCAGAGTGGGAAAGAGGTGTGGCAAAGAGACAAATATGAGTTTTTAATAGATAGATAGATAGATATCTCCTAGTATCTGACATACACAAACATCAAGGAAAAAAAATACTGTTAGACTTCCAAGGCTGTTTCATGCAACATAAAAGTATGAAACTAAGCAGAAGACAGTAAGAGAAGCTCATTCCAAATGCAAAATCAGCTTTGCTTTGCTGTTCTATAACACAGAGGTGTTTAAAACCATACTGGGAGAGGAGCTTCAGGGCAAATAGGCAGGTCCAGGGCTGTGTATCCCATCTTCCTGATTCTTTGCCTAAGAGCATTAGAGGGCATTTTGTTCCCATATGACTCTCTGTCCTACCTGCCACTGTGTCATTGCAATATCCTGACATATCATAGTTATTGAATTTTTGAGGGCCTAATTGTCAGTTCCACCTCAGTGGGAGGAAAGGACAGAGAAGTAATCTAGAAAATGCCTGAATGTAGATAATGGTGGGAGGGAGATTTCCTTTGTTCTGAAGAGATATCTAGTGTATGGTGAATGTTGAAGGGAGGTATTCCTGCAATCATTACAGACCTAACACACACTTTTGTAGAACAAGCTGTGTCCTCACAATCAGTCTATCCCTTTGTTTCTTTGGATGTCTTCAACGTGTCTGCGTTTTTAGTAAACACATGTGAATGCTTGTCATCAAAGCAATTTTAAAAGGTAAAAACTTGTCATTGTAAAACACATTGACGCACAGGGCCATTAAATTAATTCATTCTCCTAGATTTGAGACAATTATATTGACTGCAAGATCACTTTTTTCCTCATTTACTTTTCTGCTAGTGATTTGCAGAGGCTGTTTCACATCCTTTGTTATTTACAATTAATCTTTCCATCAGAAAATGGAGACCTCATCTGTTTCATGAATAATTCTTAGAGCGATCTCTTTCAAAACAAACACAGAGGAGGACACCAACCTTCCGGTTTGGGTCTGCCAAGCACTTTCATGACCTCAGCCTGTGTTGGATTTTGCCCCAAGGCTCTCAGGACATCTCCGCACTGTGCATACGTGATTTTCATCTCAGATTTAGGAGTCCGGTCGAAAAGTGAGAACGCTTCCTTAAATTCTGGAAGACAAAAAGATAAAAAGAAAAGCATGCCATAGTCCCCCAGAAAAAGTCAAAGCAAGCCTAGACCTTCTGCCTAACTAACTCTGCCTGACCCTTTTATTTTGCAGTTTGGGAACAAGTTTGATGAGCTCTGCTGTTGCTGTTATCTGCATTGTTTGTGTTCCACCTCCCCTGCATTTTCCGGTTCAATCAGGGAATAGAATCCGAGAGGTCAAGTGCTCTTCTCATGGTATTTCCGTCTCTGCTATCATCGGGAAGTGCAGAAAACCTTAGAGAAATGGTTGGCCTTGAGAGCTTTGCAGCTCATCAAGAGCACTCGGGATGGCACAGAATTCAACAGCAGTTCTACTCATTAGCTAACTGGATTCAGCATTGTACACTTCGAGAGCACTGACACAGCCCACTGAGATAAAGGAGCACCTCTATTAGCGGGTAACAAGATATGCCATGATAACCTACTGGAATTATCACACAACAAGCAGTCGATTGGTGGGGGAGGGTGAAGGTATATGGAAAACCTTATAATTGATAAATTGTTGGATTTTACAGTGTCAAGGAGCAGATCCAGAAGAATCCTCTGATTTTTGTTTTTTCTAGCACCCAGTCCAATTGCATCTGGAGAAGTAAGGTTTGGTACGCCATCAGCTACCACTAGCAGGCCAGATCTCAAGTGTGGCGATGCAATCATTCCCTCCGGTGGTGTCACATCTGCCTGCTTTCCCCTGTGCACCCATGCAGAGCCCTTCCCCTTGCAAGAGAGCCAGCTCCCCTCTGCTACACCTTGTGAACAGATCCTCATGTCTTCTCTTTAATTCTGGCCGAAGAGGGAGTCCCTTACCACTGTGAGCAGCAATATCTTGACAAAGGCATTCCCATGGAAGAGGCTCCCTGTTCTACCACTAATTACATGTAGATATGGTACTTAGGGACAGGGCTTAGTGGTGGACTTGGCAGTGTCATTAACAGTTTGACTCAATCATGTTAAAGGTCTTTTCCAACCTAAATGATTCTATGATTCTATGCTTCTAATTAATGGGGACAATGCAGGATCCCAGGGTTTCCCCAGACACGGTAGTTACTCAGGTTCACCTCTCCCTGTCGGAGTTGCAGACACATTGCAGAGACAGAGGAACATCTCAGGGTGCAAGCAGCAGTAGTAGGCTGTTACCTTTTACTGAACACACTGCATAGTGCACGGTCCATGAGTGACCACAAATATCCCTTTGGCTTTAAAGCTGTGAATCCCTGAATCTGCCCCTTGTCCTGCTGTTACTCTTCTGTATATGTTTCCCTCCCACTCTCTAAACACAGCGAGGCTATCTTTTTTTCCCTAGGTCCTGACTCATTCAGCCATTCAGCCATGCACTCTGCATGCCATATTTTCTCCACCTTTCCCTTCTCATTTCCTCCTCCTCCTCATTATTCCACCTCCGGCTTTTTTCTTTCTTCTCCTTTGCCTCTTTCCCTCTCTCCTTCCTTCTTCTAGCGTTGCTGGGTTTGCCTCTCCTCCTTTCTCCCTCCCTTTTCATTTTTATCATTCCACTCATATCTTACTCATTTCCTTCTTCACTCAACGCTTTCAAACAACAATGAATTTTCTCATTTTGGACTAATTAACGCTCCGCTTGGTTTATTCTTTGCACTCTCCTCTTTGCTCTCTCTTTCTTTCTCTCCCTGCCTCTCTCTCCTGGATCTTTGCCTCCTCCGTGACCAGCCGGAGCCCAGGTCCCATTGGCAGCCCTCACTCCAGCAGAGGGCAATGGTGGATTTTCATGGGCTCCTTGCTGACAGTGGAAGGGGGCCAGAGCCCCACTCCCAGCTCTGGCCTTTCCTGGGGAACCCAGCAGCTGAGGTGGGGGAGAAATACACCCACGTCCCTGCGCTACCCATCCACCTGCCCCTTACCTCTCCCCTGAGACCAACTGCCTGAGCACCCTTCGCACCACCCCCTAAAGGTTCAGAATTCATCACAGTTACTGACAGCTCATATTTCTCTCTCTTTTTTTTTTAAATTTAATTTAAAATGAGATGTGACTGCCTCTCACCAGAGCATTGGCCCCTGGGTTTGGAAACCCCATATTGTCAATATACAGAAGCAGCCTTTTTTCTTTTTTTTTTTTTTTTTTGGCATTCGCACTTGCATTTGCATTTTCTGGCTTAATGCATGTTTCCATCAAAGCAGTGAAAGCAGCATGGCTATGGTCTCCTTTGTCCTCCTGCTAGCCATTAAACCACTGGCAGGAGCAGTGTATATTTTCATATGCCTAATTGCTACCTATCTTCTCATCTTGAATAGCTCATATTCTTCTCTTTTCAGCAATTTAGGGGACTGAAGAGGTAAGGAATCCAGTTTCATAAATACACATTGCCACAACCAATGAATTTCACTCACAGTTGAAGCAGGAGGATGTGTAAAGATGGGTGTGTTACATAGCGCT
The DNA here is from genome assembly GCF_947461875.1 of Haliaeetus albicilla. Lineage (NCBI taxonomy): Eukaryota > Metazoa > Chordata > Aves > Accipitriformes > Accipitridae > Haliaeetus > Haliaeetus albicilla. The sequence goes on from NC_091484.1 coordinate 78,999,872, forward strand.
TCACCCACAGACCATTCTTCTTCTGAGAGTAACATTTTGGGGGCTAACATAATAACAGAATAATGACTCCTGGTAGGGAAGTAAGCCTGGTGCAGCGAAGTCTTTTCCTTAGCAAGAGGAAGAGATTCAGAGTATCCTAGAAGATAGGGCTGGAAAAGACCTTGAGATGCTGCCTTGTCTGTTTCTTGTCCACCACCTCAATTTGGAATCAGCTGCCAGAAAACCAGTTGGGGTCATATCTAACACATAGGATGGATTTCCTACTGACTTAGATTCAGCTGACAAATGGGGAAGCATCTAGTCTCACTGAGATACCTAGCTCCTCACCTGGTCAACAGAGAGAGAAAGAGGTGATTATTACACATTCAAGGTCTATTTTTTTACAAACACATATAAAGGTACGACAGGTGACCTTGACCTCCTGATGACTTCCTGAAAGAGGAAATTTGATAAAATTAACAGTGCAGTGAGGAGCTGAAAATGAACCCAGAGCAAAACAAGTGCAACTGAAATGCAGAAGAAAGGGACAGATGGCAATCTTGGAAGCTTCAGAGAATATGAGGAGAAAATGAGGAGAAAACAAATCAAAAAGATGTATTCTAGAGCTCCTGTAAGTCCCAACTCTCAAGTCATGCCAACAGCCAGTATAACAGCTATAAATCATGGCAAGTGGTGCTTGCTTTCTAACCTGTGTGTTTAACACAAAAGAAAAAAGTCCCAAGCACTGGAATACTGATTGTCCACTTTCTTAAACTGGTGGCACACTTCTTGGCAAGGTTTTGACATGTGCAAACTAGTTTAGAGGACAGAGCATGCCAGGGACAGTCCAGGGACAACTGTGGACCATGCTGTAGATATAATTCTACATCTGAAGCATCTAAGCTCTACCTAGGAGTAAATACCTATGTAGTAACTATCAACCTGCCTACCTACTCACCTATGGACCTAAGAACTTCCTAAAGGTCAGGTGAAGGAGAGGAAAAAAAAAAAAAAAAAGAACCAGAAGATGCCAGGAGGAAAGGAATTGAGGAGCTGACTGATGAGCAGTGATCAGTCCCCAGGTGATGCTCATTAGGCACTCCTTCCACAACTCCTGGCAGAACCTATGAACCAACTGTGGGATTAATCTCGAGCAGATTTAGTGTTTCTCCCCAGTGCTAGCACACAGCATAACTCTGTTATGCTGTTGTAGCTGACGTGGAGGTCTCACAGCCTTTCTTACACAGATGATGTTATCTGCTTCCTGCCGCATGGCTTTCCCTTTGATATTTCAAGGCCATCCTATTCACAAGTCCTGGATTCCCAGTTTTGCACTATGTATTCAGTGAGTACAGCTAGTCCAGAAGGGAGCAGGGGCTGCTGTGAAGAAAGAAAATGCAACTTTCTGTTTCTAGAGATGGTCTACATCTTCTCTAGACCCCCTATGTTTCACGGCAGCCCTGGAGTTGCTCCAAATTTGCCATTTCCTAGCCATTCCAATAGGCTGATGGCAAGACAAGCATCCCTTTTTTTTCTGAATAGGCCTTTTCTTTTCCCATTCTCTGATATAGTCTCTAGAGCTAGTTCTCCTCAGGGAGAGATAAAACAAGGCATGGAAACTAGGTGGGTCCTATCCAATCCCCAAAACATCAGCTGATGAGATCCAGCTGTTATGTGCTGCTGTAATAGTTCAAAGGTTTGTGGCTCAGAACTGTGCTTCTCGTACAGTTCTCCCATGACTTTGGGACTGGAAAAGGGGCAGGTTCCCAGAAATTAGCAGTTGTCTCCAAACATATGTTACTTTTGACCTGTTGTTAGAAAACAGAAACTAAAGGCATTAATGGGGACTTGAAATCCCAAGGTAATGTTGGAAGTCTGTGGCAAAGCCTCAGTCACTAAGGCATTATCGTATTTGGTTCCAGTTCAGGAAATCCTTCTTTCCATATCTCTCCTCTCTGAATCAGCCTGACTGGATAGTCCGTGATTTTTTTTTTTTCATCTAATTAACCCATTTTCTGATACCATCTTTCACAGGCTGTACCAAGTTCTGCCAAGTGTTTAAAGACCAAAGCAAAATTCTGCCAGATGTATGATTCCATCTATCAATTATCCCTTTAAGTAAAAAGCAGGCTGGTAGTTGAGGAAAAAGGGGACAGCTGCAGTGGTGGCGTTCCCAGGGCTTCATGCATGAGGTTTCAGTATCAATTTCTTGGGCTGGGACAAGGGTTTCAGAAACTGATGCTGATGTTTTGCTTTGAAAGAAAAAAGTCGCCTTTGCTGTCGTTATTTGCTGGTTTCTGGAGAGCTGTCACAAAACTGTAACACCTTAAATTCTGATTGAACACAGGAAAAGTTCTCAAAAGCAGAGTTGGGAGACTTTCTCTTCGAAGGATTGATATTTTGTTACTGGGTTTTCTTAAAGAAAGAATATATATTTGGACTGAGGATTTGGAAGAGGGGGAAAGGGAGGGTTCTTTTTTCATTTTTGCCTCATTGGCAGACAACCTGATGTTTCCTTTAACAAAATAAGTACCTAACCATGCATAGTGCATGACTTTCCCCCTTTTCTCTTGACCAACTCAACAGAGGGTTTGGAGGAGGGATGGAGCAGGAGCCATGAATTAAAGCACAGCCCTCTCAAGGGAGCGTCAATACCACACCCGCCTTCACCCCAGCACTTGCCAGCACCTCCCAGTGACAGCATTTACTATGCGCAGAAAAGAAACACATCTTCCTCACCTTCAATCTGATCGGGGGTGAATTCAACCTGGAAGAGACAAAGAATAAAAGCCAGATAAAAACAGAAAACTGAAGCAAATAAGAGCAGCACTGGGTTAGTCTCTGTGTTATGGTTCTGGCTGCTTGTGAGGTGCATGAAGGAGACTGACTCATAAATCCAAGAAAAAATTTTATAGAGCTTGTAGATTCTTCTTCTTTCCTCCTCTGCCTTCCTTTATCAATCAGTCCCACCTTTAGGACCTCTGCCCCTCCCACATGGCTACAGATGCCCTTTGTCCATTCTTCTGCTGCTCCTGTGTTCCTGCTGTAGTCTTTTTTCCCTGTCCCAAGTGACTCGCCAGAGGGAGGATGATTACATTAGCACAGTGGTAAATCCCAGACTACTTCACTGAAAGGGTTTTATCTTCAGACAGATGGGGATCTACTATCCATAGTCTTTTCCAGCAGAAGAACTAGGGGGTATCAAGTGAAGCTGGTGTGAATCAGGCTCAAAGGAAAGTGAAGGAAGTGGTTCTTTGCTCTTACAGCTGAATTGTGGAAAGCTGGTCATGGGACACTGTGGACGCTCACAGTCTATGTGTTTGTAAAGGGTGACAGGACCAATTCCTAGAAAAGAAATTAATTTCTGTACATTACCAAATGTACAGAAATACTTTGCTTAGGAAGTCTCTGCTTGAGGTTTAGGAGAGTGTTTTGGGGGACTTTTGCCCAGTTCTTGTACCTTTTCCTAAAGCATCCTCTAACAGCCATGGCTGGACCATATTGGACAGCTCTCTGGACCTTGCTCTAAGAGCCATCTGTCTCTTGTTTCTTCATCACTTCATATTTCTTCCTATTTCCTAAGTTTTAGGGTTGTCCCATTCCCTACTTCTCCACGGCATTGCCCTCTTGCAGGATTTCAAAAATGCTCTGAGATGCCCACAGGCTGCTGCTGGGCTCAAATGCAAAAGAAGGAAACACAATGTCAGAATGTGAGGTCCAAGCTTCTGCATGAGCAGGCACACATCAGCAATGTGAATTTACAGCAGAATTTACACCTGCCTCTTAGGGAAAACCAACAGGATGGGCGTCTCTGCTGATAGGGGCATTTCTGAAGTGCAGGAAGACTGGCAGATTGCCGTAATGGTGAATACATAAATAAAGAGAAACCATATTTTGATAGGCATAAACTTTCAAATGCACACATGCAAAGCATATACTTGGGACAGACCTAACTGTCCTGTGGACATATATGACCCGTTGCCCCCCAGTATATGCACAACCTCACACATTTTGGGTCAAATTTTTCTTATGAAGCTGACCACCTCTCATTGCTTAATATCATATTTTGTTCCTTGGTAGCAAAGTAGCCAAGTAGAGCAAAGGCATAGTGAGAGCCTCAAACACAAACTCCTTGTTTCCTTGTTTCAAGGAGAAATGCAACATGACACATCTCTTCACCATCTAGTTGGGATTTTCATGCTATTAAAGGGTGGAGCTGTTGTAATTCCTCAGCTTTCCAGCCAGGATGTCTGTGATATGGTGGAGCATGACAACACCAACCTCCTTCTCCCACCCCGGGCTTGGTGGAGAGCTCCCAGACGTTTTTCTGTCTCCAGATACCCCAAGCAGCACAAGGAGCTCTAGCATTCATAGGACACAATGAGAGCCTACAGGGCAGATACAGACAATCCAAAACTCATTCTACTCATGCTTTCAGGTGTTTCGTTGCAGTCCAGCTCCTGGCACATATTAGCAGTATATCTCAGTCATGCCATGTAGCTCCAAAGTACCCTGCAAATTCAGTCTAGAGTCCCTCTTTTGCCAATGTAGCTATTCCCTGGCAATTTTGGACCTTTCCATCACCAACCCCCCAAGAAAGTACCATCTTCTAACTGAAAGTTGTTTGCGCATGTGTTAGAGCATTTTACAATAATAGTCATTACTGTTAGTGTTTCCATTTTCCTTTAGACTGGAAAACAAGGTCATTGAAAGAGGATTTCACTCTCCAGCAGAAAGTTAAAGGACTCATCCCATGCCCTCTTCACAGGACTCTGCTAAGCTTGATAGAACGTCATCGCCCAATGAGTAACACTGTGTTGATTGGGATCTTCTTCCAGGCAGCTCTAATTATCTATCATTATTTGTGGCTGAGAATGTCCCTGAGAGAAGGTGATACCCAGACCCCTCTTGCAGGGTATCCTACATCAATTTCTGGAATAGCTGGGGCTTGGCAGTCTTGAAGACAGTGTTTTTGGTGCAGGTGAATTTACTGGCTTAGTCTGCCTTGCTAGAAAATGCCAAAATACCATATTATTCAATTAGGTATCTCATTTAAGCACTGAAACAGCCCTATTCCTTTGACCCAACCCTTCACCTATACGTATTTCCTACCAGTGCCCTGCCTATCACTCCTTGCCATAGTGTTTCCAAGCATGGAATTTCTGGCTTAGGAGAAGGAAGAACCAGAAAACATCTGGTGACCTTGGAAGGCAGGACTCAACACTAATCCTGCAATTGTTGAAAATCAGGCCACTATTTTTGTGTCTGCCCTGTTCAACCTTATCTTAACTAACTCATTCAGGGGATTATCACTTTGTTGGCAATTCTCAGTCATGATTTACCTTGAGTGAAGTCCAATTAACCAGGAGGCTGTCTAAAAGGAAGCATTTCAAGAATGCAAATAAGAAGCACCTAAAAGAATAAGAATGCTCTTCCATTTTCTAATACATGGAGGGGTCCAAAGCTCATCTTTGTCATGAAGATTATAATCACCTAGGCTGGGTCCTATCCCAAATCCACATACCTTAATTTAATTTGAAATAAATACCAATTGGGGAACACATTTATAGAGGTGCATTGTCAGCAGCAGCCTTATGCCCAGTGTGTCTAATTATGTCAAGCTTTGAGAATTTGACTGAAGGTAATCATGTATTGAGTTTATTCAGGCATCAATAGCCAATGTCGGTGAAGTAAGGCTAGAGCTGCTGCCAACTCATATTTAAATAACTATGAGGGATGGCTCTTGGAGAAGAATTCATCTCAGCTACACTTAGATGTCGACATCTGGATGTGTCAGTGACCCCACATTCGCTTTATACCAGCAGAAGGGAACAGGCACTTCTAGGGTGTAATTTGACTTGGTTTAGGTCTATACTTGAGGAGAAGATGAGTTATGCTCTCCTTTTCACTGAGGGGATCAATCAGTTCTACAATGACAATAAAAAGTGCGCAGGTGGATGTCCTTTTCTGATCTGGTGAGTCCCACCCCGAAAGCGTGAGCCAGCCCTTTGGCAGACCGCAGGCCAGGAGAAACCGCGCCGGAGCGAAAAGGGATGACTGCAAATTCCCACGGCCGGATCAAAGGGAAGGTCTGAGCTGAAGGGCTGAGCGTGCCTCACCTCTAATCATGGCCCCTATAAAAACACCACCCAGAGCTGGAGGACCGTGTGTGACAGCTGGCAAAGCGGTGGCAGACAATTTGACCAGACCTACCGCCCAGGCATGGCTTCCTCTCAGGAAAGCTGCAGAGATGCGTGGGTGGCAGCTGCTGCTATTTTCCTCCCCTCTCAGCACATACCGCCGTGGAGTCGTAGGGAAAGGCGAGTCATCATTTACCCGGCCACAAGGTATCATTGAAGATGGATGGAACAAACCCCGGGTTATGTTTAGACTGAAGACGGCTGGGGTTTTGTTTTCCCTCCCCTCTCCCTCAGAACGGCGTGGAGGACACAAAACCAAAGCCATCTCCTCGTAGCAAGAGCAAGGGTGGAGGTGTCCTTGCAGAGTCACCACCCCGGAGAACCCAGGCAGGAGGGATCCAGAGGACAGGCTGTAAAAATGGGCTCAGGCTAAGGCAAGCAGCGGGCAAAGGAGTCCCAGTGCACTGCAGCCACAAACAGCGACCCGTATCCATGCTCTGAGGCGGCTCTGCTTCTGCTGCTCTACTGCAACGAGCATCCAAGGGGGTGGAAGCTCCCAGTGGGATCTCTGATGCTTAGGCCCGCTCCTGCCCCCAGACACTTACACCGCCGCCCACCAGCATCACCCCACACTTCACTGAGCTCCGGCAGCAGAGCATTGCCCAAAGCTGGAGGCTGCAAAACCTATCCACAGGCTTAATGTGAATTTCCTTTCCCAGATACTGTTTTACATTCTCCAGCTCCTTGGAAGTAGACTAGGATGATTTCCCATGGCGTTTTGTTTGTTTGTTTGTTTGTCTGAAATACACTGGCGCTTCAGAAGAATTGAGTTTCCCCTGGCAGTGTTGGCAACCGACAAGGTTTTAAAGCAGGGACATTCCTATGAGTGCCAAGCATCCACAGCACCAAGGCTCACAGTGGCGTTATTTGGTACAAATCCGTATGAGAGACAGAGCTGCTGACAGCTAATCTCTTTCCACTTGTCCCCTGCCCTGATGTGTGGGCTGTGCTGCACGTTCTTTGAAGACACCAGATGTCTGAATTAAATCCTTTCCATAACAAATGGGAAGTGTTATGCCAGCTTCCCTACTGTTTTAGCAATCTTGGCTTCAGGGGGTCATCACCTGGTCATTGGTGGCATCAGCTGTAGCCCTGATACTACTCTCCTCTTTGCTTAAACAATGGCATTAAGCTGGTTTTGTCCCAGAGACACCAGGAGGGATGCACGCACCCCTCGGCGCTGTTAACGTCATTCACAGCTTCCTATCATCTCAGGCAATTTTTTTATAAACCCATAGTATCTCAATCAAGCACATAATGCTGTGCATGATAAGTCAGACATAACTAAGTCTGAAATAAGTCCTATTAATAAAACTGTCGCTAACCAGCAGCCAAAAGGTTATCTGGGGGAAAGCATTTAGACAATGCAAGCAAGGAGTCCCTCCAGAAAAGAAACAATGTTCTTCTTGTTTCATAGTACACTGAGGAATCCTAATACAAACAGCAAGGTTTTCACTTAGCCATGGCAGGGCTACTTCTGGAGAAGGAGAAGGGTTGTTGGGTTTTTTTTGTTTTTTTATTGTGCTCTTGGGAGACCAATTTAGGAGGCAGAAATGCAGCAGATGGAAAGAGGCCCAGAAGACCATCAAGATCAGTATCATTGTGTTGAGGTTACATTTGTATTTCACAAGCGTGTGGTTTTTTTCCACTAAGACCTTTTTAAACTTATTAATACACATTATCGCCATCATGCCCTCTCCCGTTACTTTCTGCTCAGAGCAGTTACGATGTACATAAACTCCTCCACTGTCCATGGGTAAACCTTGACACATGGTCAAGTCTCATACAACTCCATCCCCTACTGTTGTTTGATAGTTACTCCTGATCTCTCTCCTCCTCTGCCTTCTGGAACTCTTTTGGTACACCTACGTTTAGCTCCCAGGGTTGCCCTAAGGACTTTCCTCATTATTTCTACTCAGCTCATGGTCTGATGGGAAGGAAGGCACAGTACAACATACAGACACTCGACTAGAATACGAGCTGTGACACAGGACAGTACAAGATGCTCCACCTGGTCTTCACAGGGAACAGATAACATATAATGATCATTTTGCAGAGTAGAAACCCAACCATAAAACTCTACTGATACTCTGTGTTTTCAGTTTTATGTTTGGTCCCCAATGTTTTCAAGAGAAAAATTATTTCAGGTTGGACTGAAATGACAGGTCATTTTGGAATGGCAGAAAATATATTGTTTGAGAGTCAGATAGAGAACTGAATTGCTGACCTCTTAAAATACCTAACTATACTGATAATGAAAGTGAAGTGAAGATAGAAATCAACCATTATTTTCAGCTGAACTGGTGAAGACTTTCATTAAAAAGATACGTATTTCAAGATCAGGAAAATGGGGCAAAGTCTTTGTCAAGGTCATGCAGAGGATGCTGCTACATAAGGAAATACACAAGCACGTTTTTCTCCAGCCTGCACTCTTTTCCACCAGAAGATGGTCACCTTGAATCTTTCTTTTATCTGCATTTCCTGAGAGCTGAAAAATTATAGCAGTATATCACCACTGCTCCTACCTGCTTCCAGGTCCCTACTTTATTTTGGAATAAGCCTGAATGAGGTCTGCCATATTATGACTTTTGATTCACCTGGTCCCTCAAGAAGTGGATGCAAAAGCCTTGTGTGAAGGAGCAGTGTCTGGTTTGGGGTTAGGAAGTGCTGGTTTGGGTCTCAGAGTCACTCTATGGGATGCTCCCAGACCGAGACAGAGCTGGAGATGGGGAGAGCTGAGGTAGCACTAAAGGTTATGGGGTGGCAAAGGACTGTGGAGAGACACAAGATCAGTGGTGCAGCCAGATTGAGAAATAGATTTGGGGAACCCATGAGGTTCCTACCCCAAGGAAAGAAATACAACATAATCCTGCACCTCAATACCTCAGCTGTAGTATTGTGCTCTGGATCCCCGCTGAGTGAGGTAAATCTGGTAAATTTACAGGGCACAGGTTCAGCTTTGCACTTTGCAGGAAGCTTGTCCAAGCACGCGGCGACTCAAAGCAGCCTCATTTTTGGTGCTGATGCTCTGCATCTTCAGCCCGAGCTGGAGCGCTGGGTGGCAGTCCCCTGGCAGGGCTTCACATCGCCTTGCTTCTTGCTTTCCTGTAGACACCTTCGGGGGTTTAAGGAGCGATGTGCTTTTCAATCACTGTGCTTTTCCAACTCTGGTAGTAGGCTATAAATTGATAGCTCCCTTTCTTGGATAGGGAACGTGTTGCCACAACTTTCCGGAGTGCAAAGGGAAATTCCAGAGCTTCGACAGGAGAATGACACAGCCGCTTTGGAGAACTGAGACGGCTTCTGGCAACGGCCAGCACCAGAAATATAAAACACTTTGTAGACTGACTGTTCTCCCTGTAGCAACATGTATTTGGATTCTCCAACCATTTATTGATGGCTGGCTTCCCGCCTCCTCTGCAACCCCCCCCTTCTCCAGCCCCATCAGCAGATGTTTGTTCAGATGTTTGCAACCATGGAAGAAATTATAAAACCTAAAAAATACCCTCTGTTAAATCCTGGAGGGGAGCCTGGGGTGTAGGAGAGGTCAGACGTTGCCTGTGCTGTCTGCTTGAAGTAGACACTAGCTCATGGGTTGGGTCTTTGATGGAGAAGAACCCCAAGGATACAGCTTGTGGACCACAAGGCAACACTTCGGGGGGATTCAGGCCCTCAAACCTCCTGGTAAGTGGGTGCTAAGAAGGAAAAAGGCCCATCTCTCAACCCACATGCATGGGGGCAGGTGGACTCCACCATTAGGCATATAACCATGGGACAGCATTGCAATTGTGCCCCTTGCAATATGATTGTCTTAAAATGGAAGGTCTGAAACAGGACAGGAAAAATTAGTCACCAGATAATACATTTGGTGGATATGATATGTTGGAAAGTGCCCAGGAAAAATGAAACACTTTTTTATTTAAAAATAGCTAAATATTTTACTATTTAATTTGGTAAACAGCTTAAAATAAGAAAAAATATGAGGCATTATTATTATTATTATTTACACTTATAAATTTGACATAAAAGCCTCTCCCTTTGTCTTTCATTTCCAAAATCAAATGTTTTGTCTTGCAAATACTGGCAGCTTTTTCTTACCTTTTTTTTTTTTTATTTTAGATTCAAATATTTTTATATTGAAGTGGCTTATTTCATGTAAAATTGACTTAAAGAATCCCACTGCCCCGCATTAGATCACCCCCAACCCTACCAAAACAATTCTTTTTGGGCTGAACAAATCCATTTTGAGTTGCCAGAAAAGAATTTTTGTGGGTTTTTTTGTGTGTTGCTGAAACCTCCTGAAAATTCAAGCTGGTTTCTTTTAATATTTTAATTCCCCCACCAAGCCTAAAAACAACCACCCTTAGCCGAACTAATTTTGGTCTCAGATGACACAGTTGTGTAACTAACTCCTCTAGGCCGCTGATTGATGCGTCAGTCATGCTAGTAGTGAATGAGACCATGTGAGACATTAAGTTGGCCGAAGTGAAATGAGCTTGATGGGTCTCAGGCAAGATGCAGCAGAAGGGCAGCTGCAAAGCAAAAATCTCCTGGAAACCAAGGAGTCATTTTTTGATGTGGAAGCTGAAGCTTTTGCTTGTACACAGTGAGATGCCCCGAGAAACGAAATACCTTGGCATAGTCCATCCACCACAACCATCTTCCACGCTTTTCTTCCTCCAAGGTCTAGTCTGACAGTGTTTTGCAGCCCAGCGACACATGCAAAAGAGCTTCAGTGTCCTGGGTAGAAAATATTAAGGTTTTCCCAGACATACCCAGACACAACCCCATACCGTGGGGTTCACACAGCAACACGATGCAAACATCACACTCTCCCAGCTCTGTCCCAAAGGTGTTGTTTTTCTCTGTCATCGCCATTGCAGCCATCACCACCCCAACCCTCCCAGGGATGGGATGATGCCAACCACCAGCCCCCAGCAAATCCCATCCATCCTTGTGCACTTGCAGCTCCGGGAAAATCAAACAGTAGCTGGACCCCTTTAAAATGTCACACCCCTTGCCCTGCAACTGTCTTGAAAAAAAAAAACAGGAATAACCTGCCAAAGAGTCACCGTGATAACGTGCTGGCAACGGGGAGAGCTCTGCTTTTCTTTCATGAAGCTGGCAGGCGCAACGCACATGCTGCTCCCAAAATAATCACACTATAACCCAGCCCCAGTTTCAAATGGGCCAAAACTTCCCCGTTGAAAATCCATGAGGACAAAGCAGTATCTGCCATATTTCGTACCCTGGGGTTTGGGGGTTTTTTTGATTTGTTTTTTTAAATTATTTTCCGAAGCAGGACGTTATCCATTGTGAGCAGAAAAACAGTGTGCTCTGATCTCGCTATGTAACCACAGCCGTACTGGATGTTCCTGCCCGTCCCCAGCACCACTAGGGAGCTCAAGTCCGAAAAGCTGAGCCCCAGCTGGGAGACTGGTCAAGAGGATGGAAATTTTAAATCCTGCCCTTTTATCAAAATTTCAAATTCCAATGGAAAAAAAAAAAGGAGAAGCCCTTTCCCTCTCCCTGCACCACCACGAGTTTTTCTTTTCAGTTCAGCCTGCTGGGGTCCTTTGCTTGATTTAGAGGTTTATTTATTTATGTAGAAAGAAGCCAAATCTGAAGTTTCCTATAACTGCAATTGGAGCTGACATTTCAGAGTTTTGTTTTGGGTTGTTTTTGGTCCGCTTACAATGGTGTCAATGTCCAAAACCTGATCATATTAAGTAGTGCTCTGACCCGTGACGGTTTTCTCCAGGCTTTGCAGCGGAGCCTGCAAGGTGACACGGAAAAACAAGTTTCTCCCAAGACCCACAAAGTCTGCGCATGTCCCACAGCCTCAGTCCCCAACACTCCTTCGCACTCATTACAGCCAGCTCCTGCCATCATCCACAAGGATGCTGGAGGCAGGTTCAGTCACCGTGTTTATAAAATGCTGTCACCAAGCAGCATGGCATTCAATGATGTTTCATTTTGGGGCAGAGAGAGGTGCATTTTGCAGGGGGGAATTCTTTTTGCAACCATTATATTAAAGAGAGACAACATATTTACCCCTGCCAGGCTGTGACTGTTACCTACTAGTCAGCACTAACCACAAACACTGAAAAGTTTGAGCTATTTTCCTTATCAACGTTTTATGTTTTTTCTTCTTTTTTTTTCCTTCTTTTTTTGTCTTTCTTTTCCCCCCAGGCACTCAGCAGTTATTGTCAGGCTGCTCTTAACCGTAGCTGGGTTCTCAATGATGCCTTTTTTTATTTCCTTGCTCCCTGTTGCTGCTTTATTAAGGCTGGGCGCATTAGAAACCGGTTTGTTTTTCTAAGATTGTTCACAGCAGCAGACTTCTTGCAGGAGATTTTTCAGTCACATCTGCCCAGTGGCTGCGATGTTCCACTGCCTCCCAGAAAACACAAATGATAGATTGTCACTGTTTCTATTCTGGGTTTTGGATGCGTAATTTTTGTTGGAGCAGAGCAGTTTTTACATGCTGGAGGCTGGGCAGGCTCTGGCTAGGTCACGGGCTGAGGACCACTTTCCTTCATTCCCAGCATGATCCCGGCAGGACGGGCTGCATGGTTCGGCTCTCCTGCACCCAGCGGAGGGCTGGCAAGGGGGCACTGGTCCCCAGGTTGGCCAGCCAGGCGCCTTGCATGGGTATGGTGTGTGCTTACACATGCACCGGGCATTTGGATAAAGAAAAACTTTATAGGGGTATACATGGGTGTAAATGTTTGCTCATCTATATATATGTCTGTGTATATGTGTGTATTGATTCATATATACATATGAATATACATAAATGCACTTACATTTCTTTCCTACATACATGTCTATGCACACATGCACATACTATATATACATACACACACACTTACTACATATATATATGTATATTATGGAGTCCTAGAATGGTTTGGGTTGGAAGGCACCTTAAGGATCATCTAGTTCCAACCCCCCTGCCATGGGCAGGGACACCTTCAACTAGACCAGGTTGCTCAAAGCCCCATCCAACCTGGCCTTGAACACTGCCAGGGATGGGGCATCCACAGCCTCTCTAGGCAACCTGCTCCAGTGCCTCACCACCCTCACAGGGAACAATTTCTTCCTAATATATATATTGTATGCACAACTCACATTGACAACCATACACAGTCATTAACCCCCAAGGCAGTCAGAGAAACCAGAAATGAGAGTGGATGGTTTATAAAGGACTGGTCTAAATCTGCACTGATCCTTTTAAATCTAGAGGCTAGCATCTTTTGGATCTAGAGCACAGATATTTGGAAAAAATAGGATGCAAGTATTCAGCTGGGGTAAATCAGCATGGATGAATGCGTGATTGGCAGGGGCTGTGATAATTGACCCCCTGCTGGGAATTAGTCTGTGACGTGGACAGCATTCACGAGCAAAAGCCGCTAAAGCTGTCCTGATCCCCGTTATTAGTGTCAGTAACACCCAGTTCCCTGGCTATGGCTGGGATTCTGGGAAGCAGCTATCTCGTCAAAGAGAGCTGGGCTGCAGGCTGACCGCATACTCTGAGCATAGCGTGATGATTTCAGTTTAAATTTAGGTGAGTCCCGCTCTGCCTGTCTGCTTTTTTGGGATTCAGATTGCAGATAGGACAGGGAAGGGAACAATGCCATGTAAGATGTGTGCAGACAATGAGACATGAAATTAAACTCAAGAAGGAAATTTGCTTAGGAGAGAAAAAAAACAATATTCTGGGGATTACATTGGCATTGCCCCTCTACTAACATTACATCCATTTCCTTTCCCATATTTCTTTCCACTTCTTTACTCTGGCCAGCATATGATAATTTTGTACATATATATATGAAATATTGTTAGGAAATACGCTTTGATGTTGCTTTGTTCTTGCTGGTTTTAATAATACCTGGGCTTTAACCAACCCTTTTGTCACTTGGGAACCTTACAACGAAGTCTAAGCAAACAGATCAGTCCCTGGGCTGGGGGAGGAAAGAAGGTGGAGGTGGAGAAGCTCATTACTAGTCTAACGTCAGAAAGCTCTATACTGTGAGACTGTTCAGAGCCACGACAGCTGTAGGAGAGGCTGGGATGGTTTCAGACTCCAAGTCCCAGAGCCTGTGCAGCGAGGCGGGCAGGTCTCTTGGGCTGGAGCCACGTGCATAGAGAGGCAGCAGGAGCTCTTCCCATGCTCCTCATCTTGGTGCAAAGCAAATTGGTTACCCCGCTTTTGGCCAGTCCAGAGCAGGTACCCACCGCACGCCTCTGCCTGAAAATCGCTGTAGATACACTCTGCCTTTTCCTGCTGCCAAGGGGAACTGCTCCATAGCAGCTTTTAGGTATTTATATCAGCCCTACTCTTCTAACACATCAAAACCCTTCATGAAAGCCCCTCTCAGAGCAATAATTATCACTGTCTCCAGTTTGCTTCTGCAGCACGTAAGTGCGGAGATAGGTCTTTACCCAAGGCAACTGCTCCCAAGGTCACCATGGGGGCTTGCACAGCGAAGCTGAAGGGCTCTTTCACCTGAGAATGCATCTCATATGGAGATGCATTGCCCTTGGCCAGCACGGCAGGGACTTGGTGACAGTTTGGTAGCCAGCCTGCCCCTGGGAAGAGATGGGGCGCAGGACCAGGAGGGCAGGCAGCACATCATCATCTGGCTCTGAGTCATGTCCTCATCAGCTCACAACCTATGTGGCTCTGCTCCACACCCACTAACGCCTTTTTCCATCCTGTCAGCACAGACACCGGGGAAAAGTACACCCAGTCACCTCTGCCTGAACACTAACCTCTTTGCAAAAGTTAGGGGAAACCCAGAAAAGTTTCTGTTTCTATTAAGAGCCACTGTTCTTCTCCGCCCCCATCCCTCCTATAGCTACTCTCAACATTTTTTCCCCTTCTCCAAGTGAAGATTTAACTGGTTTACGAGAGGAATAAATACTCTGTCTCTACAGTCCAGCTTTCCAGCAACCTGGGAAAAGTTAGCACTTTGGCCAGGGCCTTCTGCATGCTCTGAGCTGTGCATTTAATTTAAATTTAATAGTTATTGCACGTTACACAAATGGCGATTAAAACCATATTGATTGAGGTTTAGCAGCTATGTGAGAAATGCAGACCTTATTACAGAGCTGCTCCATATCCAGAGTGTGCTTTTAATAACTCCCTGCTCTTCAAGGGGCAGATTGGAGAGAGAAAAAGGAAAAAGCAAGGCTGGGAGGCACCGGCTGAAGGGATGACAGTAAGGCTGCAGGTTGGGCAGCTCTCACTCGCTTCCCACCTTGGGCACACACCCCCATAGCACGAGATCTCCGCACAGATATGTTGATTACTT
Organism: Haliaeetus albicilla; assembly: GCF_947461875.1. NCBI lineage: Eukaryota > Metazoa > Chordata > Aves > Accipitriformes > Accipitridae > Haliaeetus > Haliaeetus albicilla. The sequence goes on from NC_091484.1 coordinate 79,015,371, forward strand.
CCCCATCTATAAATCAAAGAAAACCTACCTTACACGCAACTACAGACGTGCAAACAAGCCTACAGAGGCTACATCCCCACCACATGCTGGAGAAGCAGACAAACATGTTGGCTGAGATCTCAGAAGATCATGGCAGGATGTATTGCCGTAAGGGCTTTCTAGGTCAGGACCTGCTGCAGAGCCACTTGAAAACCCCAGAAACTGTCAAAACAGGCCTTATTTGTTATTCTTTCATCCCCCCTCTTTTCAAAAAGCTGCAAAGTTCATTTGGTGGCAAAGCAGAAATAAACAACCTCTTGTGTCCTAGTTTGTCTGAGATAACAACTGAAAAGAGAAAATGAACCGGGAAAATAATAACGGCATTGAAATCACCCTGCTGAGAGCAGTGCAAATGCTTTCAAACCAACTCTTTGCTTTTGCATAGTTCTTTGCTTTGCACAATTTGCACAATTTCTGTGCTTCGCGCAGAAGTGAAAGCAGGCTGGGAAATACTGCGGAGACAAGGGGTGTATAAATGTCAGGGGAAACAGAAAAAAGATGTGAAATATGCAGGTGTACAAGAAGAAATGTAGAGGGAGATGAAAAAATCCCCTACACATGCTTGCAGAAAATCTTACTTTAGATGATTTCAAATGAGTCAGTAAAGCTGGGCTACCCTTGGGCAAGGTTTACCCAATGCCACAGCCTTGTCTTCTGTATTAGGGAAATAAAGTTAATGGTATTTAAGACCCTCTACAGAAATCATCTCCTTTCCATAAGCGATTAAGGAAAGCCACGTTCAGAAAATCACGCTGCATTCCTGCCTCTCAGCAATCCAGATACAGACTCAGAAAGCCACACATTTTACTTTCAAGGCCTGAGGATTCAGTAATGCTGCAACTCTGAGTTATTTCAAATAAAGAAGAACATATGAAACTTGACAGGTTTTCCTCTCTACTTCCCTCAGACCAAGCTGAGCTGTTTACAGGTTTGGTTTTGCACATCCCTGTGCCACAGACATCAGACATTGCAGAAAAGTTATTTTTTGGCAACTGCATGACAGAGACTTGGAAGAGGAAACTGCCCAGAAATTTTTTTTTTTTTTTTGTTAAATCTTCCTACTACATATTTTAGGGTGCCACTGAGCAATTTCCAAATTTTCAAGGGAAAAGTCATTTTGATTAAGAATGAAAACAAGTTTGGGTTTTGTGTTTTACTTGATGACAGTTTTAGTTGGAAATGAGGCAGAAAAATTGTTCCAGATAGGTCAAAATGTTCTCTTTTGCCCAAATTGAAGTAATTTCAACCATTAAAAATTTCTGGGTATTTTTTAATATAAGAAAGAAAGAACCCTCCAAAATTAATAGCTGCTTCAGATCAAAAAGAATCTAAACAGGGAATTAACTAAAAAAACCTGAAACTGGTAATTTTCTTTATCCTTTTCAGATTTCTTTGGAAAACCCTTTGCAAAATCTGTGTGTATTTGCAAAACATTCTGGTACCACCAAACTGCACTTTTCAAGTCTCCCCGAAAAGTATTTTTACGAGAAACGTCACCCAGCCCTGCGAACAAGAGCAATATACAAAGATAGCCAGACTTTCGTTGGCCCAGAAAATTCATCTGGAAAGCTCCTTCAATTTCCAGTGCTGTTCGGTTTTGGCCCTAAGAATGAGTGGAATATACCACAAAGAAACCCTTTTGCTGTGTTTTAATGCATGCTTGCTCAACATCTTACTCTTTCTTCGTCGCTTTGCATCCTGGCCTGTATCTCTTGGGGATTATCTCTTTTGGGGATGCTACAGCCCCGGGGACTTGAGCCATCCCACCCCTCTTCTGATGAAATGTTTCACTGGGTCAAGGCTACAGGCTGTTTCCTAACGCTGAAATCCCTTCACACTTTCAGGCACTGATTTATTTCTGTCAAGCAAGCTGCCAAATTTATGTCAGCCTGGGGCCATCTGCTCCGAAGGAAGGGACAGGAGGGACAAAGGTGCTCTCTCTGCTATTAAAAGCTGCCCCGCAATGGCCAGCCTGGCTGGGAATGCCCTGTGCTTCCAGAGTGACATGGAGTGTGATAAATAAAGAAGAAAAGAGCAGAGCTGCCTTTAGAATGGCATGGTAATTATGCTTATCTCTGCTACGCAGAGAGCGTGAGACCGGGTACAAAAAAGCACCATTTATAAAGGGAAAGTGCTATGCTGCGGACTTGAGCTGCCATGAATTTGGAGGGGGATCCCTCCAGAAGGATGATCCTTTTCCAGCTCCCACTCAAAGCAGTTGCTGCCCACCATGACCTGAAATCCTCAGGTCAAGTTTTTTCCGAGGAAGGACCACAGGCTACTGAATTTGGATGCCCCCCGGCTTCATGGGGTTGATGGATTGGGAAGATGCAGGATTTTTTTTCAGACGTGGTAGAGATTGCTCGGGTTCGGGATCCTGCAGATCTGTTCTCCTCCATGGTCAGCCCAGAGCCAGGATTTTGGAGTAGGTCCATCATTTCTTTTAGAGTAGGGCCTCGAGCAGAACTGCTAACACTCAGCAGCCAATGTCTGTACTGTGGAAAAGTCCCCAGACTGGTAGAAATCCAAATCTATACAGCACCGTACAAACCAGATAGTTCTACTGGTTTGCATCCAGGCACAGCCCAGCTCTGGCAGGGCTCTACTGGTAAGCACCAAGTACTTGCAGTTCTCATTAGCTGGGGCACAAAAATGAGCTACCAGGGGTCTTCGCTGCATCCAGGTCATGGCTCCAGTGTGCCTACACTTCAGTGGTCTCTCTTCTCTACCACTGCTTTATTCGATCTACCTTAGGTGCTCATCTTTGGGTGAAATGAATGAACTTCCGAAAGTGCCTGTTTCTCTTTAGCAGCTGTACTGGGAGCCTGAAGAGACTAGCTCAGGCTTGAGGATCTAACTTGTAGATGCCTGAAATACCGCACGTGAATCCCACTTTTTTTCTTCCTTTCTTTCTTTCTTTGTCATTGAGCCCAAAATGCTTTTCCCTAACCAAAATCTTTGGGCTCAGCAGAGCTCATGTGAGTCAAAATCTGCATATGGGATGTCAGATTAGGTGACTAAACAGCCTTAAACTCTGTAAAACAAGTACTCACCACGCTCAGTGACATGAAATGCTAATAGGTCATGCAGGAGCCTTTGGCCTTCTTCACTCATCCTCATCTTTCCATTTGGTGTAGGCTGAGCAGGGCAGAGGACTCCGGTTATCTGGGGTTTGAGCGGAATTTCTCCTCTTTTATTCTTTTCTGGTTCTTCTCCTGTGCCCATCACAAGGGAATCGGGGCACTTTGGTACATTATCTTGTGCAAGAGCGAAGTGGATCACGTGTTAATTAGTTGTGGAAACTTTTTAGTAATGCAATCCAAACCTCCAGTCACCCTCTGCACTTTTTTGGATTGTCTACTAAGACCATGTGCTTGAGATAGTAACTTGAACTTGTGCAGCCAAAGGTTTCAGGGTGGAGCTCCTTTTCTTTACTATAACCAGCTGAGATAGACATCTTATGTAAACTAAATGTCTAGGTTCCCTCTGTAGAAGCCAGACTGGACTTTTTCCACTTTCAATTTTATTCATCCCATCCTACGAAAGATATCTGATATTTAAAATAGGTGGCATCTGAAATCTTCCTCTGGAGTTACAGGACTTTGTACCATTATTATGCTGAAAAGGGAGTTGTCTCAATGCATCTGAAGATTTTTTGCCAGATCTTTGCAATTTTTGAGCACATACCTAAGAGGCATTCGCTGCTCGCTAAATTAAAAATAAATCACAATAAGCTTACAAAAGTTCTCACACCTTGCCAGAGCACTGGTCCATAGCAAGAATGGTGAGTCAGAGGCCAATCCCATAAAACTCAAAAGGAAACATTTCCTACTGACTCCCACAAGCTTGCAATGGTGTCTCTTGTCTTCGCTAAACTTTCAGTCTTTTTGCCTGGGGCCTCCTCAAGACTCACTACTCAAATTTCTCTGTGCTTGAAAGGCTCAGGAAAAAACCACTGAGAGTGAAGGAGGCCCAGCATGGGCTTGGTTTAGCCTGGCAGGTGTCTGCCCACTTCAGAAACCTTCAAATATGTGAGCACAGGAGGGAAATTGCTCTCAAAGTATTTCTACTGAGATGCACTGTAGGCCAATAATAATAATGGTGATGACAATGGAAACGTGTAGCACCTGGAAGGAAGGAAACCAAGGGAAAAAATAGGTTGGAGAGAGAAAGATGAGAGGGTGTTGGGAGGTTGAACGCCTATGGTGGCCACCTTCAGCTGTCTTGATGCCTGAAGACTTGGCCAAACCGTCAATGAGATGTAACATCCTGACAGGTTTCAAAGGGGGCAAAGACCTGCATCCCCCCCACCTCTTACTAAAACATAATGTGATTTCTTCTTCCAAGCTGGATATGGTATGTGCACACTGCATGGGATATCCAGACAGGCTTTTTCTGAATCAGACAAGCCCTTAGTAGTCTGGATGTCTTTAGTATGTCCCAGGTCACCATCTCTCTACTCAGGGACTCAAAGAAATGGTCCCCACCCCGAGTACTGTGCTGCCCTGTGGGGGTGGCTCAGGCACAGCTCTGCACCACCTTCTACCTGATGCACTGTTGACATCGCTGTGTTTTTCTGGTGCAAAGCAGAGGGGAGACAGAGTGGGGAATCGCTTTGAAGGAACCTGCTCCTGTTGTCTCTGCACCAGAGGGAAGGGGTTCTTCAATACGCTGAGATTTGACTCATGCCTGCACTGGGATGTCCTAACCTTGGCCTAGAAGATGGCTTCTTCTGGCAAGAAAAAACCCTCTTTCCTAAGCAAAACCTGTCGTAGGACGCTTTCCATGGGTCTGGGTTGCAAAGGACCTTACACTCCTGCCACCAGCCAGCTACAGGTTACCTGCTGCTGCGCCTCCCACGCCAGAAGAGATGTGGGCCTGTGAGCTCATCCCCCGTTTCCCTCACACATCCAAATAAAATACTTGATTTGCACACTCAAAATCTCTCTCAAGTGGGCCAACACCTCAGATTCCTTATTCACAAAGAAGCCTTTTTGCCTGCAAAACCCTTCACCCCTACCCCCCCCTTTCTTACAGAAGTCAGGGATATAGCTAAATTCCTCTTCCTGAATAAAAGGTACATTCAAAAGCCCTCACACAGCTACAAAACTTCAAGAAGTCAGGGCACACACCCCACGGCTACTGATTGCACACAGAAACTCCTCAAAACCGTGACTACGAAACCTCTGTCTCACACACGTAGGCACAAAGGTGTCACATGCTGCTTTACCCTCTCTTGTACACACATTCATTACTCCCATAAACTGAATTTCTTTAATACAGCCACATGTTTAATAGAGCATTTTTTTCTCTCATGCAGACTAAGGCAACACATTTACCCAACAAACAAAATCCTTTTTACCCTCAAAGTGTCTCCTGCTTTTTCATTCCCCCTTCTAAGCACTTCTCACAGGTATGTCCACTATTAACTCATATACGTTTCCCCCACCTCCAAGCTCACTCTGAAATAATCATTTCAGTCACTTCAGCCCAGAATAAATTCTCCAGCAAGGCACCAAAAACTACTGTGACGATCCCACCTAGCAGGGCACTTATTTGTTGTCAAAATGGGATTTTTTTCCCCCACGAAAATCAATCCATCTCCCCCAAGAGACCTTTGCTTCCCTCCCCGCAGACAGCAGCCACCCCAAGCTCTGCTCAGCCCTGCTTAATTCCGCGGCAGATGTTCGCCCGTGTCCCCCTGCACATCTGCCCAGCTGCAACCCTGCCATCGCACTGCTCGGAGCTCTGGAACTGAGCAGACAGACAAGTCCGGCAGGATCTCATCTTTACCGGCACGATGCCTGCTTTATTTCCCTTGTGGCTGAATCCCATCCCGGATGCTCTTAGATGTTTTCTTGCAGAAAAAGGGAAGAAACTTTTATTTTTTAGGATCCCTGCAGGTGTTCAGAAGCCTGCAGGGCTTTCAGGGAGAACGGGTTTCACATGGCTTCAGGATCACAGTACTCCACAAAAATAAACGGTGACTGTTTTTCCCCAGGCACCTGTATTACTGCATGCTGCTACAATAAGCATATCAAGTGACGACAAGGGAAGGTGCGGTTATTAAAGATATCTCCATATGGTAAGCTGTGTCCCATCCAGGTCCTCACACAACGCCAGCTGTCTCTGCGTGGCCTTTTTGTACCCAGGACTCACTGGAGTCTAAGCACACGTCATCTCAGCTAACTTTAGCAGCTGAAATGTTGGCACCCAAATATCCCTTTGTCAACGGACCAGCATCTCCCAAGGGTGATTCAATCCATCCTGATATAGGTGTTTTGCACCGCTGCAAAGGATAAACCTCTAGAGAGTTTCTTTCTGCTGATTATAGACGATCTGTTTAAGATCAATGATCAACTTGCCAATGGTTAAAGCTAGATGAGCCAGCCCCATTTTCTGTGTCTATAACAATAAAAGACAAATCCTGGTTTGCATCAGCCTTACTATTTTTCAGGAGAGCAGAATAAATTTCTGGCAAAATGTTCCCCCCCTGCTAAAAGACAGCATTCAGGTGGAAATGAATTAGATATATGGAAAAGACAGTCTTCTTGCTATAAGATCTCTTTGGGACAATCTGTTCCCCAAAGTAAAGAGGTTCAGGCACCATTCCAGAGAAACATTTTCTTTAAAAAAACCCCTCGTGGACTCAGCCAAACTCTTACAGAAAAACAAAGAAACAAACAAAAAAACCCAAACTCTTTTCTATGAGTTGCAAATGACATTCAATTGCACCCAATCTACTTTGAAAATTCCTAAGTATTGGATCAAATCCTATGGGAATGTATATGTGAATAACACTATAAACTTTAGAATAACTGCATTTACTTAAGGGGATGTGTCTCACATTTAGGCCACTGTAACTGAGATCCCAATAGAGACCCAATACAGACTGAGACCGTGAAGCAGCAAGAGAAAGAAAATGGGATTCTGGAGTGCAAAATAAGGCTCTTTTAAACCATTATCATGGCAGCAGACTATAACAGTCAGGAAAATTGAAACAAGAAGTACTTTTCTCTACCACAGAAATGTTTTAGTTCTGAGACTTTTGAGTGTCTAAAAAAAAAAGTTAAAAAATTCCAAACACAAAATTGTGCAATAAGGTCTGAGAATAAATATTGATAATTTGAGACATTCCCATCAAAAGATGCATTTTGATAATTTTTAACATTTTGTTTTGATACAAGTTGTTTTCCTTGCCTTTTTTAACTACAGATTATCTTCTGCATGAAAACAAGAAACAGTTTCATCCTGGAATGCAGAAATGGAATGTTTGGAGAATTTCAAAACTCATTAAAGCATTTTTTTTGAATGTTGTACAATGATCTAGGGACGTATTCTGATCTACACCAGATGGCTTGAGCTCCACCAGAGCTAGCTTTATGAAGCAGGAAGCAGTATATTTGCCAGACCCAGACCCTCTGCACAAATAGTTTCAATTTTGACAAAAGCATTTTTGATGAAAAACATTTAATTGAAAAATTCCCAGGAAAACTTCTCTAGAGGATATCATCTCCCTTTGCTATAAGTTTTGGATAAAATATCCCCACCAGACCCAAACCATGCATCTACCAATGCTTGCCCTACTCCAATTTTCTGTATAGTAGATAATGGAATAGTCTCTGTGAAGATGAAGAGATGTTATCATGGGAGTACTGGATTTACTTATTTTTTAGGAACTCAATATTTTTTAGCACTTTTAAAAACATGATAAGAGTCCATAATTGCAAGTTGTGCTGGAGGGAAAAATGAGAATTTGCATGAATAAGAGTGCAGAGTGAGTAAGTTTAAAAGAAAAATGCAGAAATGAATTGATTTCAAGTCCTGTTTGGATGAAAATGTATTTATGATCCTGAAATTGTGTTGGCTAAAAAGATGCCTGTCTATTTTTTAAGTGGTACCAGTTTGGGGGTTGGGGTTTTTTTTAATTACAACTCATCTTGCTGCTGGACTTAGCTGCCCTTCATACCACAATGTCATAGTATCCCAGCTGAATATTACCGCAATGTCATGGTATCCTGGCTGAAGCTATCTGTGCCCTTGAAGAGAAGTTATTGCAATTGCCCCCTCCTCCTTTTACAGTGCAGGAATGTTAAGTACAGAGATGTTAGCAGAGAGCTGGATCCCACCACGTACCACTTGCCCAAGGTCACACTGGAAGTTCTTCTCAGAGCATGGCACTAACTCTGGTGTCATTACTTTAAAGACTAGCCCCAAACCAAATTCCTTGTAATTTGACTCCTTCTTATTCTGTCTGTGGCAATTGCCTTTGCTGCTCACTTTTTGCTCAAAACCAAGAGCTACTTTTGGAGAATGGCATCTCTCAGCATTGAATACACCACCACCAGACCCAAGCCCCACCAGACCCCAATTGCTTCTTCCAATGCCAGGTTAAAAGATACGTACTTTGATAGAAGCTGGGTTAAATTCAACTTCTTTTTTGGGTTCTGGTTCTGCTGGTTTAGGCGCTGGTTTGGGTTCTTCCTTCTTAGGTTCTGCCTTCTTAGGTTCAGGCTTCTTTGGAGGCATGTTGGTTTGCCGGTGGGCTGCTTTAGAAAGAGAGAGAAGGAGACAGACAGACAGACAGGGAAGACAGGATAAATCACCAGCGCGCACAGGTCTTTATCCCTGTCCGGTCTCTTGAAGTCACACATTGTGTCACTCTTAGACCCGTCACATGTCAGAGCTTACAATAGGGCCACTGCTATAAAAGGACAAGACATTTACCCGGCTATTTTAGAGCCATCGGATACGGCATTGTTACGAATTAGCACTTAAATGGAAAGGGAGTTTGGGGGTTTTAGGTCTGGGGCTGGCGCTGGGTCAAACATTTTTGGTGTGCGTGTGCATTCATGTACGTACAAGGGGGAGGTTGGGTTACGACCCAGGTCCCATCGATGGGTTTTCTCCTCCCCAGGGCCATGCTGACACTCACCTTCCCAGCTCACTTGCTGCAGAGGGTTTCTTTCGGGCTGGATGGCACCGCTGGCCTTTGTAGTGCTCCAGTTCATTAAAAGGCAAGCACGGATTTATATTTAGACACGAGGATGGAGCTGTACGGGAGGTTGACCATCAACATGTCAGCTGGCGCAGGGGAGAATTCACGCCTCAGATCGCACGCTGGTCTTCTCCTGGGAAGGTGCAAAGGACCAGTATTGTTTATAGCAGAATGCATCTAACGAGCAGGGGAAAAGAAAAAAAAGAAAACAAAACCACACACACACACACACACACACACACAGTCTGGGATAGCACTAGGTGTCTGTAAGTACCTCCTCATGGCTGAGATTTTCCAGACCATTTTAGGGACCTGAATGCCAGATTCCTATTAAAATAACTCAGATAAGGGTATCCATTTGAAGCTTTTCTAATCCCAGCCTTACTTTGATTTAAATAAGCACCCTTCAAAGCAAAACAGAGTTAACGATTTTCAGATCTGCACTTGGTTATGTCATTTTGCTAAATCAGGAGGTCACTCTCTGAGACACGGTCGCTTCCACATTCCCTAGATTTTTCTTTTTTTTTTTTCCAAAAAAAATCATCCTCTGTAACAAGACAACCACCCACCAAACCACAATATATTTGAAAAGGGGATCTATGTTGGCATTTCAAATAAATATCAGTTGAATCATAAATCTCTTTGGTTTACTCACTACATCATCCTGATAAGTTACTGTTCAAACCCCTTTCGACCCGCTTTTCCCGACATCGCTGTCAGGCTGACCCCCCAGTGCCTGCCTCTCTGCACTCCTCCGTTCCCTGGGTGGCTTTGCTGGAAGTGCGTTTGTGCTTTATCCTGCCCAGCTGCTCCCAAATCACGGCACATCCATTACTGGCAGTGCACAAGCAGCTTTGAAGCACAACATGAATTCTACACAGAAGGCTGGCCACCCCCATTACGCTGCTGTCTCCACTGTGGCTTCAGCAAGTGAAAACAGTTGGGGATCCTGGAGGGGCTGGAGGGGGCACGGAGAAGGGCTGAGCTTTGTGTCTGTACACCACACTGTGCATTCCAGGTCCTACCTGAATGAGAGCCTGCTTTCTGATTCCAGGTTTGAGGCAATGCCACAGTAGTTATTGCAGTAACAAATCCATCACTGCAATAGCGTGATTATCACAGTAATGGCAATTTGTGCTTTTTGGATAATGGGAAGCAAATCTCATTCGTCCCATCAAAAAGGATACTTTGAGAACATTGTCTGTGACAGGACCCCTGAGCTGCTCCTGACCAAGCTGGTGAGGTATTTTCGCGTTTCACTGTTTCAGGGACAGCCTGGATAACTGCATTTTTCCCTGCAGTGCCACCTTCCAGGAAACTCAGTTCTGGTCAAAGCTGGTAGTAGAGAAGGGATGCGTCTCCACGAGAAGCTGTGCAGAGGTCTGTCTACTCACTCTGCCCAGATCAGACTCTAGTCCTGCCAATTCTCTTCAGTTCACAAAAGCCACAAGACCCCACCAGTCCCAGTTCATGTTTGTGTGGCCACCTGGGGAAGAAGTTTCCGACAGAAGTTTACCAACATATTGATCTACTCACTACAGCCAGTGCAGCCAGGGGAGCAGTTCAGCTTCCCTAAGGTAGAAACCTAGATTTGGTCCCTGGGCGGTAGGGTGGGCATTGTTTGCATTCGAAACCCAACAGAGATGCAGCAGATGACCCCACCTGGCCTTCAGCTGCTGTTGCAGAAGGGCCTCAGTCTCCCATAGGGTCTGTGCCCTAACTGCGTACCCGCCAGTCCCATACATGTCTCAGGTACTGCAGGGTATCAGAAACGGCTTTAGAAACACTTATGTGGGCAAATTAATCCCATCCCCTGTGAATTATTGAACTACAAGACGCCCACACAGTTCTGGAAAGGCCATTGTAGGCAGAGGCATCTCAAATGACACCAGATACTTCCATTTAAGCAACTGAGTGAAGCCACAGATACCTACAGCTCAAAGAGATGCCTCACCATCACGCTGAATATACGGTCTAGATCTCTGTTGACTGTGATCGGGACCAGAGCCACATAGTTCATGTAAAGATATTTGCATTGTAGACACCTGAATTAATTGAGATGAACCTTATGCGGGCTGAATTCCAACTTCTGAGATTTCCTTCATATTGCAAAGCCCTGGAGTAGAGGTTTTTCTGCAGGTTTCTATTTCTCGTTTGCCCATTTTCTGTCCAGGAAAACAAGAATTAAGCATGGAAAGTGTCTGATGTACCCTGATGATCAGAATAAGTGAACCCTGCAAACTTTGCAAGTTGTAGATATTTCTGTGAAAAATAACAGAAATCATGCATTGTTTTCATACACTGTAAAACATTTTGGTGCATTGATTTCTGCATTAAAATGGGTCACGGCTGGAGAATTGTAGGAGCTTTCTACAGACCCAAAGAAATACCAGGGAGTAATTTCTCCATGTTCCCCCACTGCAGACTTCTTGATTGACATGGCAGGAGCCAGCACAGACCCAGGAAATTCTGAGTTCTGCTACTTCAAAGCAGCAAAACTGCAGTGCAAATTAACATGTGCTCTGGGAGCAGCCATAACCACAAGGACAGCAGCTAAGCAAGCATCAGCCTAAGCACATAAGTGTGTTTTACACAACATTTGAAAAACCCCAGCAGGTCTTATTCCTGAACTGAAAACAGCACTGGAAAATATCAGGCAATTAAGATGCCAGCAGCAGCTCAACAGCAGCTTGGGATCTTGTCACCTCCACCTCTGCAAGATAAGAAGAGACCATAATAACAAGGAGAGTCATATTTCATTTTCTCTTCTGAATTCCACAAATCAGCCATCGTTGTGGGGTTTGTTGGGTTGTTTGGGTTTTTTTCCCCTCAGCTATTCTCTAATAAAAAGAGAAATAATAGCAAAGATGATCCTGGAAGCTCACCTCAGTCTGATGCTCAGCCAAAATTCAATAGTCATACTGTCATACAAAGATTATCTCAATATGTTTTTTTTACATATTCCTGATAAAGTGTATTCCCAATAGAGCTGTCTTGACACAGTTCACAGAAAACATCCTTTGCACTTCTGTCAAAATTGAAATGGTTGCAGTACCCTGCCACTTTTTGTAAATTGTCAGTTCTGCTTGGAGGGGAGGCTTTTGGAATGCTAAAAAATCCCGGTTAAATACTTTGGGATTTGATTCCATCTCCCACTTTTCTGCTCCTCTTCTAGACCCATGGCACATTCCCTCTTGACATCTGTTTAGTTTATTTGTGCAGACCTATCAATGACCAAAATACCCTAACAGATCAGCCTTTTCTCACAGTTTCATGTGGTTCTTCACTTTGCTTTTTCATCACAAAGTAGCGTAGATGGCAGGCAATAGCCCCAGCTATGCAATTACTGCATATATGTGTGCTTATCTTTATTTAAATATACAATGTCAAGGCAAAACAGGGAGGTACGTTATGAGTTTTAAGTACCTGCAGAGCTGGCTAACCACTGCTGGGTGGATGTCTTGGATCAATTCCACAGATTAAAGATACTCCAATGCCCTGTAAATCCTTCTGCAAACAGCCAAATCAACGCAGCTAATCTTGCCCTAAATCCCCCATTCATCTCTCCCATAAGGATCCCTAGAGTCCCAGCAGCTGCAAACAAACCTGACCAAAAATCCCTCTTCCTATTAATAGGTTTTGAAGGGCAGGGGGTGGGCATGCTCTTCAATTTTTCAGTCATGCTCACAACAGATGTTAGCAGCAGATCTCAGTGCCAAAAACTATTCCAGAGTCACCCTAGAGTCCAACATGAGAGGCTGGGCTAGCTGTGAATTTTCTAAAATTCTCTTGATCATCAGGGTACGAGAAGTTTCTCCTGGGAGATGGACCAAGATCATCTTCAAAGAGAACAGAGCTCATCAAGACATTTCCCACAGAAAAAATTGGATTTAAGAACCAGAAAACTAGAATATACATGAAAACAAAATATTCTGGCCAAAATCTGAATGGTTTAAATTTGGGAATACTGCCTCAGCGCCTTATGATTCTCCAGTCCTTGATAAGTCTGTCTGTCCAGTTTTACTGGAATTGTAGAACAGCCCAGTTTGGAAGGGGCCTCAAAAGATCATCTTGTCCAGCCTTTCCTAGGAAAGGGAGGCTGGATGAGATTATCTAGCAATCTTACTCCGTTTACTGCAATTTGCCACACTCCCCCTCAGACCAAGTAGAGGAGATAGCATAGAGAATGTGAATCGCCTCTTTCCGAAGAAAAAATATTGTTGTGGGATATTTGAATTGAACTATTTGGGGCCAAAATGTATCAGGTTTTGGACATTTGACATCTCAACAGAATAACACACACACTCACACACACACACACGTAGATTGGGGTTTTTTTCCTGTTAAAAATAAAAATAATCTTTGAGTTTAAACTTCAATTCTCTCTTCAAAAACAACCATTGATGGAAACTCTCCAGACATCTTTAAATGAGAGGTTGAGAGCACGTCAAAGATGTTCTCTCTCCAACCAAAAGTGGTTGTGCAACTTTTCCCAATAAGGAATGTTGTCCTTAGAGTTGTAAGATGGCCACAGCTTGAGTGTGTTCCCCAGAGAACAGCGAAAAAGTGCTTTTAGAAGATTTGCAACCAGGAGACGATTTATTTTTCTGCTTCTTCAGTCCCCAGTACAGCAGATGTCTTGTCAGCTGTTGGACGAAGAAAGCAAGCTCCAAACCACATCTGCTCATATGCTACTCAACCTCTGTACTTTAATATAACCAAGTTATAAACAGAAAGTCAGATATTTTCAAATGGCAATGGCATTTCAAAGATAGTTAATGAAGAAAAAAAAAAAAAAGGGAAAAGAAAAAAAAAGAAAACCAGATGGGGAATGTCCAAGAAATCTCCATTTCTCTCCCTACCTTTTGTCAGCTGTAGAGCTTATCAGTTTTTCCATCCATGCCTTAACACCTGAGTTGTTAAGACAAGAAGATTCTGGAAGGAAGAACAGAAGGGGTTGTAACCAGATGGAGAGAGAGGGATGTGGTGGGCCAACTGAGAGGGTGTTTATGTGATGGGAACCTGCTGTAAGCAAAGGTGGAGGAGGACAGAAATAAAGGTAAAAAAGAGAATTTTCTCTGAGATTACTGTTGCTGCACCCAATTTCCACAGGGTGAATTGTCTGACCAATATTACCACTGCTCCCTATTAGCAACATCAGCTCAAAAGAAGAGCAAACGCCTGCCTTTGGACCAACTTTTCAGCTGCTATAAATCAGTGAGTTTCACTAACTTCAAGGGAACTATGCTGATTTATACCAGCTGTGGATATGGACCAGAATAGTAGATTGTCTGGCAGTAACCATCATTTACTTTCTGACTATTGGGATCAGGAGAACACATGTTTGCTGTTCATTGGGCTGGGGTGGGGAAAAGGAAAAAAAAAAAAAACAAAACCCTGAATCTGATAGAAAATGTAACAGCGAAGACATCAAGCAGCAAAACAGCACTGGTGACACAAAACTCAGTGGAAATGTGCTCTTGCTACATGTGGAATTTAGTAGAAAATTAGTATATAATGGATCCTGAGACTATTTAGGTACCACAGGATGAGGAACACAAATGAAATGCTTTGTGTGTTAGTTACAGCCTTAGCAAACTTTTAAGGTGTTGCTGCAAAGCCAGTAAAAGTCTGCAAAAATCAACAAGATCCTTCAGCTGGTTGTTGAAAGGAAAAAGTGTTAGATGTCAATTAAAAGGACTAATTAACAGCTATTTTGCAGGCTTCATGATAGCCTACTTCTTTTAAGTATAGACTGTTATTTTTTCAGAAAATCGTCTAGTTCCTATTAGAAATGCTAGGGGACAATGATGTCATTTAACTTTAGCATCGATGAAATATCTAGCTTTTAGACGAGTGATCAGCTATGCCTTTTCTTTGTCAAAATGAAGAAACATTCCCAGATGATGATACTTTCCAATTTTTGGTCTTTATAACAGGTAGGATGAATATCCTTCTAGACTTTTCTTTCTCTATATTTATTAGCAAAGGAAGTCCCAGCCATTCACGCTGGAGGCTTAACTTTCAGATGCTTAAAGTGAGGAAATCCCACATTTCCATGTGCGTATAGTCCATTTTATCCCCACTAGGATATTTCAATTTTCTTTTCAGGAAAGGAATAAAATAATGCATTCCTTTATTTCCAAAAGGAGTATACCTACCCCCAACCTCCATCTATCACAGGTTTTTATGCTTTTGTCTCTGGGACTCAGCAGAGTCTGAGAACACTTCTGCTTTTAATGTTTATGGGCTATGAGCAAGTCAACTCATGATCTTCTCAGGGACAAAGTAAAATGATCAGCCTCAGCGAGTGACGGGTTGACAACAGGCTACTACCCATACCCTGATCACTGGTTACTTAGCAGGCAAGTAAATACTTCTTTTCAGGGTGACCTTGCAGATCCTAGAGCAGATGCTGAAGGCAAAAGTGGTAGATCCAAGTTGATCTAGCCAGAAGTCCCCACTACCATCACCATTTCATCATCACCTTGTGTTTTCAACTCTGTGAAGCCCATTATAAGGAAAAGGAGATACACACGGCTGATTTCAATGAGCTGTCCTCCTTTCTCCTCCATCTCTCTCTCTTTTTTGGTACTGTATGAGATCAGCAGCTCATATGGCACTGCAACTATTCTGGCAGCCTCTGACTGTCCCCACTTGGACTGCCATGTGGCTGCTGCAAATTTCAAGGCTGAGCATTTCATGTTGTTACTAAACCACTACCAGGGAGAGCTGCAGGGCAAGGGGTGGGCAAAGGTGGATTTCTTCCTTTTTTCCAAGCTGTGTTGCTTTCACACATTAACTGAAAAGCAATCCCAGGGACTCTAAGTAACAGCTGCCCCCTTCTAGCAACCTGAAGTGAATTCACGGAGATCTAGCTCTATACTAGGAAAATGACCCAAAAGGGGCCAGTGATGGATACAGCAGAGAAAAAAAAACGAAACCAAAAAACCAACCAGTTTATCTGGATTCACAGCAAAGTCTGAGGACATCTCAGGAGACTTCTCTGACCTGGTACTGGACACAGGAGATAATTAATCATCCAGACTCCATCCCAGTCTCATCCAGAGACGGACTCTTCTCAAGGACATGTAGTGATAGGACAAGGGATAATGGCTTTAAACTGAAAGAGGGTAGATTTAGATTAGATGTAAGGAAGAAGTTCTTCACTGTGAGGGTGGTGAGGCACTGGGACAGGTTGCCCAGAGAGGCTGTGGATGCCCCATCCCTGGCAGTGTTCAAGGCCAGGTTGGATGGGGCTTTGAGCAACCTGGTCTAGTGGAAGGTGTCCCTGCCCATGGCAGGGGGGTTGGAACTAGGTGATCTTTAACATCCCTTCCAAGCCAAACCACTCTGTGATTCTATGAAAAAGGGCAATTTATCACATTCTCTTGGAAATCTGTCTTAGTTGCTTTACAAAGGCATCTACATCACTTCACTTACCAGACAAGAAGCCTGGAAGACTAATCAGGATGGGTAGTTATATGAAATGAGCTCCAGCCAAATAAAACTGTATTTCAAGCTGTGAAGTTGTGGTAACTGCTGCAATATTGCAACTTTGGGGTTAGCAAAGGTCCCAGACTGAGTCTGAGACTCCCACTTTTCTGTTCCAATGCTCTCAGAGTTATGTGCAAGAGACACTCGTGAATTTTCTGGGGAGGTGTCTCTACTCAGTCATTACCAAAGCCCAAGCCCAGAGTCCATCAGAAGAAATTTCTAGGACATACACAACTATAGCATTAAGCATAGCTTTGGGAAGCTTGCAGTTTATGTTATCTCCTGATGTGATGGCAGATGAAGGCAGAAATCCTACAGCAGAAGAAACAGCCTGCAACAAGTCAGGTCTCTGTTGGAAATTTCTGTTCAACAA
The DNA here is from genome assembly GCF_947461875.1 of Haliaeetus albicilla. Classification (NCBI taxonomy): domain Eukaryota; kingdom Metazoa; phylum Chordata; class Aves; order Accipitriformes; family Accipitridae; genus Haliaeetus; species Haliaeetus albicilla. The sequence goes on from NC_091484.1 coordinate 79,032,278, forward strand.
CAAAAATAGGTGTACCCGGCTTACCTCATTTCTGCTCCCTGTAGGCCAAATCCTACTTGGAGATTAGCACTGATAACTTGAAATGAGCCATAAAGACTCATGATCTGGCCCTCCTACTCATTTCTCTATTCCATTTTTATTACCAGAGATATTTAGAATTCTGGGCCACAACCATAAAGGCAACTTTTGCAGTGATGATCAAAGTAATTTACACCTTGCTATCATTTATCATTATCATTTGAGTTACAGGAATATCTTGAGGTCCTGGCAGGAACCACAATTCCAGCTTGCTAGTTACAGATATGGAGAAAAAAAATTAAAAAATATGTAAAATATAGAAATAAAAATATAAAAATTGAAAATATATATACAAGTAACAGGAGGAGAAAAAGGGAGTGGGGACTGGTATCCTATACCTTTTTTTTGTAGTGGCAGGGTAGATGATTTGACTAAGGTCAAACAGAGAGTCTGTGACAGAATTAGGAAATAAATTAATTTCTCATGCTGTTTCCACACTGTACTGTACATCCTGGGAGCTGAATACAATTCCTGCAAAAGGCACACAGTGTATGTGATGGGAACATATTCATGAAACCTCACACAGCAATGTTTTAACCATAGATAATTTACTGACTGTTGATGCTTTTTTTTTTTTTAATAAGTAGAGGGGCTGTCAAAAGGGAATATGGAGACTTTTCTTGTGATGTCACAGGTGTAACATTAATGTCACTTCCCAAAATACTCATCTTCCTTTTTCACGCAGTGGAATTTCTGGCTTGGTTGTGAAACTCAACCCCCTGTGAAGGGCTGTAACCCAATCTGAATCAACAGCTTGGGAACAATAGTCACATAGAGTTGGCTGGCAGAGGAACGCCAGGAATGTCCTGGGCTGAAGGACTCAAGGGCTAGCTCTGCTCTACGCTCTTGAAACCCTGGGGACCCTCCACCGGGCACTGCTTGGCTGAAGAAGCCACGGAGGTTTGAAAAGAGAGCTGAGCTCCGGCAGCCGAGTTCGTGTTCAAGTATGTGCAAAGTGCGTGGAGACCCAGAGCTGCCCATGGATCAGTTCATGATATACAGACACAATTCAGCACACGAACAGGGAACATGATCCCATGCTAACCCCCCAGCATTCGTACCCAGGACTTGCGCTTGAGTGTATTTCTAGTTACATTTCTTGCTCTGCCTTAGTTATCAACTTATCCTCTTATTTCTTATTTCTTTGTTGATCAGCTGGCACATTTCTGAAGGAGCTTGAGATCCTCTTTAAAAAGTTGTCCACCAAACACATATCTTTGGTCTTGACATCTAACTGAACTTTCATTGTTCTTCAAAAATTACCCTTTTCCCTTTTTTGTTGTACTCTTCTCTCTCCTTCCCCCAGCTTTTTAGTTGTGCCAAGTGAGGTTTCCCACATACAGACTCAAGAAGCTGGAATAAGATTTGGACAGTTATCTAATGACTAAAGACTGCATGAGCTCTATGATTGGCCAGCTGATCCACTGCTAACATTCACTGAATCTCATTCGAGATAAGAGAGTCACAGATTTTGGGGCCTGGAAAGCCATTTGTCATGACTCAGTTCCGTTTAATACGCATTTTTCGCTGGGGAGGCCAGCACATATCACTGACCTCTCAAGTGTTACTTTAGGCTGAAGTTTTTTCCTCTGACATTGTGCTTTGCTGATCACAGAAAGGGCTAAAGAGGGATACTTTTCCACAGGGAGAACACATCTACAAGACTCTTTTCCCCTTTCACTATAATCCTCATACGCTTGCCCAGAATGGCTTGAGTATGTTGACCTATGAGGCATCTGCCAAGCCTGCCCATCTGACTTTGCCAAAAGACCAAAATGACACTACTTCGCAGTGGGAAGACAACTGTAGGTGGACCGTATGTTGCAATGGTCCTATGACTGGGTTATTAGAAGACATGTGGGAAAGAGGGCTGATGTTCTGGTCCTGAGTTTTCTTACTCCTTCAGCTTTCTGTTTAAAGAGATGCCAAGGGTGTCTGGTCCTTACGGGGTTATGTTTTTTGTGTAGGATACATTAAATGGCCAAACTCTCCCACTAAGACACAGCCTACTCCAAGCATATCTAGTGATCAAATGTCAAAATTAAAACAAACAAGCCCACCCCCACAGAGAACATCCCAGATCATCTGTAACAAATGTTGACGTAAATAAATCAAAAGCCATAAAATAGATAACAGCCTGGTCCTGCCCAGTTTCAGTTACAAGAGTTTGTCCAGAGAAGATATTGTACAGAAGAAGGCCAAAAGATATTTTGGGGTAAGGACATGGGAAATAAAACAACATTGAACCTGCACTCCGCCAAGTATCCGCTGTGCTGTGATACCCACAGGGCATATCAGTCTACTACAGAAGCAACTAATGAGTCTTGTCCTATGAGTGTTGTCTGCCAGGGTATCCTGCACCCAGCGCACAGAACGGCAATCCCTTCTGCCCCCCAAAATAGCAATTTATTACCAGTGGTTAGCACTTGACAGCAGTTGAAGACACACTGGATATTCCTTTAAAAATCCCAAAGGGGTGTCTGAGAACACATCAAAACTTAACATACGCCGGGACTAAGCTCACAAGTGGAGCTTGGACTCCAGCTCATGAGACAAGAGACATGTGATCCCCACCAGCTCTGGCCAGTCTCGTCTTAGTTTACAGCACACCACAAGGAGGTAATAGAAGAGGACGGTTCCTGGAAAGAATGACTCTAATTCATACTTGTTGACGTCAACAAACCAGAGATATGCTTGACCATTTTAAAGTATTTCCCAAAACCCAAAAGTGGTTCTGTAAGAATGTTCTGAGGTTCTGATATCAAAGCATATTTACTTGCTGTCTGGCTTGTTACACTGGCTTATCTGGAGCAGAAATACATATATGTTTGTGTGCTTGCATTGCCACATGCATGCCTATGAATATTTACTGTGTAAATACATAAACATATAGCAGGAATTGAAAAATACACTGTATTTCAATGCATCTGTCAAGGAAATTTTGCATTTATGAAGATACATATATACGAATATTGTATGTCACACATATAAGCATATTATGTGTATGGTCACTATGAAAGCTTTAATAACATTGTCATTTAAAAAAACCAAAAACATTCAATATCTGCCTGCTCATTTTGCTCTTGAATGACCAGAGAGTTTTATGCTCCTTCTGTATTTTCTGACAGGAGCACTGGATAGACACAAGATCGCTGAAATTCCTGGCACAGAAGGCATGGTAGACAAAGGTCTACAGTTCTGGCATGATAAAGAGGATCTGGGACTTGGTAAGGGAGAATCAGAATAATACAGAGAGATTTGTCTGTTAGCTGAGGGTGATGATGATAATTTTTTAGTGTTCAGGTCAGACCTGAGGAGCGGTGCAGTCCCAGCCTGTCAACCTTGCAGCAGATCCTATACTGGGCAGGGAGAGAACTATTTGGTGACCAAGCCTCAGTCCCACAGGCATGAGTGAAAAGATAGATGCTGTGATTTGTTCAGATCTCCTCCAGTGTAAGTGCAGTCATGATAAATTGTTCAGTGTATCTTCAAAAGATACGCAACTATGATTATTTTCTGGGGTTCGCTTAACTGTGCAAAGTAAACCTAATGAATTGAATGCAGAGTACAACATGGAAGGGGACATTGCTACATCTCATTTCCCATCCTCAGCTGGTAAAAACATCTATAGAGAAAGAGAACCACCTACAACTGCTTATGGATATGAATTTTATGAACATTTTTTTCAGCCAATGTCAGCCTGCTGGGCATTTTTCCCTGTACACAACCACTCAGTGTAGGAAAACTAGAGAAAAATAGAGTTTTAAGAAGAATAAACAGGTCAGAGGACCTGCTAGGTGGGTTTTCCAAGTCTTGCAGAGTTTGATTTTGTCCCATTGGTGTCATGTTGAATGACAGCTGCAGAGAGAACAGTCATATTCACAACAGCACTGCAGTCTGAAACAAAGCAGCATGTCAACCTTGCTTACATCTGGACTGCCAAGAGGGAAAGATTAAGTGCAATCTGATGACAGCATTGTTCTCCCCATTCTCATACAACACGGAGTCTACCAGATTTTCCCTTCTGGTTCATCAGCTGTGAAATGCATGGTTTCACAAAACATCAGATCTCCAGCCACCACTCACAAGGTATTAGATGAAGTGACGGGCCTTGCTCAGATCCCAGGGAAATAGGAGCCATATGACCATCTGACTTCTTACATCGCTAGCTCAGAAGTTGATTTAAAGGGGGGGAGGAAGGGAAGGGGCTTCCAGTTGTGTAAATCCTCGTCTGATGAGTACTAGTTGGTGAGGGGTGAGCGCCTGCTCTTGTGAAGTGGGGATGGCAATGTGCTATGCAGCCAACCCATCTCACCCAAATGGCAACCCATCAAATCCTGCAGACAGACAGACAGAGACTCAGAAGCAGGTTTGTTTTTTGTGTGGGGAGGGGAAGGCGGGCTTCCTCGAGATGCTGCCAGACAACACAGATCGAAATAATACGAACTATGAGGACAGACTGAATGAACTGGGGTTGTTTGGACTAAAGAGGAATGAGATGGGCGAGAGGGGAAGAGAAGGCAAGAACTCGATAACCTTCAGGAACAAGAAAAAAATGCTTCAGAGCATACAAAATGACTCTGTTCTCAATGTCTGTGATAATCAAGAGCTTAAACTGCAGGACGGTTAATCTTTCTCCTTAAATGTTAGGAGAAACTGTGTTAGGATGAATACTGTGTGCTGGAATCTGTCTTATGGAACACTTTTGCCTGCTGGAAAGCTTTAAGGTGATTTTAAATAAACTTCTGTCAGGAAGAGCATAGATATAATTGTTCCTGCCTTGGGACTGGAAGGTCTTTCAGGGTCTACCAGGATGTTGGGATTCCCACTAGGAATCAGAACTAATCCCACCCTCTCAATCACACAGGCATAACAATTAGCTGCTTTAGTTTCCAGTCACAACCCTACAACAAAGAAAGCTCAAGAGCTCTATTGCCTATGGCCAGTTCATTGCTATATTGCGCCCTTCAGTTGGGTTTGCCATCCCCTTTTATCCAGCTCTTGTTCTCATTAGCTGATCAACAACACGCTTGTTTCAAAATTCTTTACAGCCATACGGGTTAAACAAGAAAAAAAGAAGCATCAAAACCCAAATAAGTATCACTAAATATAGTTAGGGCCAGCTGGTTTTAATTAGAATTGTCTCAAGGCAGCCATGCCAAAAGCAATCTGAGCAGAGTCTTATGGCATGATCTGTTGATCTGCCAACATCTTTCAGGGGTTTACTGTATCCCCTGCAGTGAAATTGCACCCCTGTGTAATACAATGATGGTGCATTCCAGACATATTTTTTGGCTGAGAGGCAGTGTTTTGGATGCAGTGGGAGCAATTGCTGTCATCTGATCCTAGGGCTCTGTTTTGTGTTGAAGGCATCACGTTGAAACCTAGATGGGCTCAGTAACCAAGGTGACCTCATGGGAAGGAGCCATCACCATGGAGAGTCCCCCAGCATGTTGGTGAGGATCGTGTGTGGGGGGTGAACCAATTTTGGGGCATGTCTTGAGGCTTTTCCAGTCTCTTCCATTTTCTGACCCCCCCCCCCATCATCAGGTAGACCACTGGGCCCAGTGTGTCAGTGAATGGTACCAATTATGCAGTCAGGTAGGCTGAGAGCAGTCCAGGTTCCCCAGGAAGTTTTCACATAGATGGGATCCAGCTCTTCTCGTTGAACAGCCTTTTCCTGACCAGGGTAGCTATTAGTTGCACAAGCTATAAAAACATGACAAGGTCTGCGAGCCAGAAGGACTCTGCTACCTGCATGTCTTCTCTGTCCCCGCAGGGACAAAGGGAGTCAGATGAGTCTAGAGTAGGGGTTTTTTTTCACTAATCACTTGGAAAAGCAGAGGAGGAAGGAAAGGAGACTGAATCATCACAGGGTCAGCCAGGCAGATATTAGAGCCTTAGACTTTTTGTTACCGTGCCTAGGAATGTTCAGTCTCAGTTTCTTTCACCAACAGAGAAAGATGGGGAAATGGTCTGCCATACCCTCCACTGGTCCATCATCTCAGAAGACCGTCTAAGGGCCAGCCCCATTCTGCCTTGAGGAATGCATATTGATTTGATTCATCATCAAGATTTTTCCCAGCTCTAATTTGATGTGGGTTTACTGGTGGTTTCTCAGATGGGCTAATTCAAAACCTGCTGAAGTCAAAAGAGATTTTCTCTGTAAAGCCAAGCACAGAAAGTAGATAGCTGTTATATTTAGGTCACATAGATCTGCCTTTCTGAAAGGGATTTGAGATATCTCCATATTCAAGGGCTGTAGTTTCAAATCAGATCACATTTCATCATGGTCCTTCCTATACTGAACAATTGTTCGTGCGTACATCTCAGTTCTTAGATATCATCACACAAACAGCGAGAGAATATTCATCACTAGTGGAGAAAAAGAGTACTGTGTAGCTATCACGTCCTGGGGACAGACAGAAGTTCAGGTGTCAGTGGACAGAGGACCTCTTCCAGACCTAGCTCTTCTGGATAAAAATGTTAGTACATTCAGCTTTCTGTGTCTATTCACCAGCTTGAAGTTTGATATTCCTGCAGCCTGCTAGCACACACAACAATGTTGACATTCCTTATGTACTCCAGGAGAAGTCATTAAGGTTTGCTGATGAGGGCTTGGTTTTATACAGAGCTGGCGTGGTTTCAGCCTCCCCACAATGTCTGTTCTTCCCTGTCCCCAGAAGAAACCTCAAGCCCTTGCAACCAGCAGAACTGGGGTAGGTGGGACACTCTTTCACTCACTTCAGCACGAAGACAGGTAACCTTGTAGTGAAAGGTAACACCAATATGAACAGCTCCACAAGCAAACTGCGAAGACAGTTAACCTCAAAGAAGGATCTGTAGCAAACAGCCACAGAAGGTGGAAGCAGATAAAGAGCAAGACATTTTTCAGTCTTCGTGGTGGATAGTCAAACAGAGACAAATCAGTCTGACTCGATCTGTCCTCTCTCCTTGCTCCCATGAAAGCTCCTTCAGCACTGCCCAATTTGTCATAGGAATTACCCACTTACACAGTTGCAAAAGCTGCTTTCCTCCACTTTTGAGTATCATTTTGGCTCATGTCACATTAGGTAAAACGCAGAACATTGCACATGCATGAACACAGAAGGCAAAGTGATCGTGTGTAATTAAAATATGTTTATAAGACCTCATCTTTCCCCCAAAGAATGACAAAATCGATTTATCCTGTTTAGGTTTATTTCAGGCAGCACTTCCTGAGGGTGTTCTTCCAACAGGAAACTCTTTGTTAGCATTACTTGACATATGGGAGAAAACTGGATGGGACCTGTCAAATAGCAAAGCTACTAGAGTCCCCTTTATTCCATTAGGTCTGATCCTAATCTTATTTATAAATCTTCATCCAAACAAGGCTTCATTTTCCTGCCTATGCCAAAAAAAGCATATGCAGAATTAACAAAATATTTGCAAAACTAACCCTTTCTCTGCAATTGCAGAGTTGGTTGAAATCTCAGAAAATAGTCTCACTCGTGTCTCCTCTGCCAAGACAGGACTGAGTCTACCTGTCATTCCCAGCAGGAATGTGCCTAAAATCTGCAGGGATGGGAAATTCTCTGTCTTCCAAAGTAATGCATAGAAGGTTTCCTTGCCCAAGCCATTACACAAAGTTTAGTGGATTTGTTTGTTTGTTTGTTTTTTGTACAGATGCCTAAACTGATTCATCCTTGTTGCAATTTAACCCTCTGACTATTTGGCTTATCTGGTTTGGACACTGAGAACTTGAAAATAACCTTTTAGTCCTTTCTTCACTATGTTATTTTTACACTGCAGATTCTCTTCATTTTTCTTGGGAACTTTCAACTGCTTCAAGTTTATACAGCACCCAGCCATATGCAGAATTCCTTCCACTGGTGTAGTACTGTAATGCACCAAAATATTAATTTTAATATTTTTTCATCTACAGATTTGATTAGTACTAGTTTGAAGTTGAAAGGAAAATAGAAGTGAGGAAATTACTGTATTTGCATGTCTCCAAGCTTTGCTACGTAAAGCAGAATTCCTTTGATCAATGCGCCATGCTTGGCATTTGAAATAAATTGATGAGGTCTGTCACAGGTAACTCATTAAGCTGAGATAATCAGACCATTTATAATTGTCCAATCTGATGTCGGAATCACAGCTATCCATTTCATAGTAAATGTTCCCAAAGTGGAGGGAGAAAGAAGTAAAATAAAATAAAAGGAATTTATGCTAGCAACATAGTGTTCCTCTCTGCTTCCTCCTGCAACTCTGCCCCATGCAGTGCAAATCTCAGTTGTGTGTTGAATGCTAATTTTTCAAATGCAGTGGTAACAGGAAAACTCCTCATCTGGTGCATATGAGCAGAGTCAGAAATGGATGTTTGCCATGTAGCCAGAGAGGCAAATTTTGCCCATCAGTTTATGCATATGTTTCATAAACAAAAAGGAAGTCTATGTTAGGGTGCTGGGGGAGATGCTATAAAGTTTTTATTGCAACTTGTTTTTGTAAGTCTTGTCTAGCAAATCCATGTGGTTTCCCTCAAATTTTCAGTAATAAACATTTAACAGCATGTTCCACCATCCCACTTATATAGGAAATTTTGTTGGGTGAGTGAAAGAAATTGCTCAGAAGGAACAAGGATTGCTGTGTTGCACTGTGACAACTACATACTGCAGAGAGCCTGAGAGTCTCGGGCTTGTTGCCTCTGTGAGATGACCTGTGGATGTGGCATCTTTGTCCTGAGACTGGGAGAGATCCTGGGTTTTTTATATAAAGGAATGGGTACTTCTGATCAAAAAATGTCAGATGGTTCTACCTTCTGCCAAATCATGGGCGGAACTGAATTCCTGTGAGTATAAACCCATGGACTTGAGGTTTAGTGGTTAAAAAGAAAATCCAGAAAAATAGTGTGTTTTGGCCTCCTTGGGCCAAGCAAAATCTTGAAAGAAGCAGGAAGACATTTCAGAGGTCATCACTGTCTTCTGCAAGACCTACATAATAAAATTTCACCTTACTGTTCAACCCTGAGTACCACCCCATGGAATACTCTTTCCTCTACTGTGTACCCACTCTTGCTCCAAGAGGTGAAAAAGTTATCACAGATCAATCAGATTCCAAGGAAACCATCTTATGTCAACATGGCAAAACCTTTGCTGTCCACTGAGATGGGAGTTGTGTGGAAAATGGTGAACTGAGGCAGTGGACTAGAGAGTTCAAGGAACAAAGGAGCCCTTCTGTATATCCTTGGTGGAGAGACCCAAAGAGCATCACACGGGACCACTGTGCTGGACATGAGGACCTGTAGTGGGTTGACCCTGGTTGGATGCCAGGTGCCCACCAAAGCCGCTCTATCACTCCCCCTCCTCAGCTGGACGGGGGGGAGAAAATATAACAAAAGGCTCGTGGGTCAAGATAAGGACAGTTTAATAAAGTGATAGCAAAGGTTGCGCGTGCGAAAGCAAAGAAAAAACAAATGATGTTATTCTCTACTTCCCATCAGCAGGCGATGTCTGGCCACTTCTCGGGAAGCAGGGCTTCAGTACGCGTAGTGGTTGCTCCGGAAGACAAAATGCCCCCCCTTCCGTCTCCCTTTACTTAGCTTTTATATCTGAGCTGACGTCATATGGTATGGAATATCTGTTTGGTTGGTTTAGGTCAGCTGTCCTGGTTATGTCCCCTCCCAAGATTTTGCCCTGCCCCAGCCTGCCATTGGGGGGGGGGCAAAAATGTTGGAGAGACAGCCTTGATGCTGTGCCAGCATTGCTCAGCTGTAGCCAAAACACTGGTGTGCTATCAACACCTTTCTAGCTACTGATGCAGAGCACAGTGCTATGAGGGCTGCTATGGGGAGTATTAACTCCATCTCAGCCAGACCCAATACAGGACCAAATGACCAGTCAACGGTAGACCTTGTGTAGTCTACAAAACACAGTCGGTTCTTTCTGTGAGAAAAAGAAGCATGAAATAGGCTAGTTATATCTGGAACAAGGACATGAAAGGTGAGATCCATAGCAATTATCTTCCGCTTCCTAAACATATGGAGTAGGAATTCATCTCATCTACTGTTAGTTGTGTACCCCAGATGTCTGAGAAAGAAATAGAAGAGAAATAGGAACTTTGAGGTCACAATGCATGTGGTGTCCAGAAAAGACAGAATTTAGGATGAGATGCGTTGCTCTCTGAAAAAAAAGGCGGGAGAGAAATAGGAGTTCTGTGGGTACAGTGTTTCTGGTCTATAGAAGAAACAGATTTCAGTATGAGATGGATTGTTTTCTAAAAATGCCCTTTTCTCTACAATGACTGGAGGAGGTGCTGAGTGACTAATTCCAGTGTAGACTTCTACATTGTAGTTGTCTAACACGAAGTAACAACCCATTCCCTCATGTCCAGTAACAACTGATCTAGCCTCTCCCTAGCCATGAAAACAGACAGGTACCTCCAGAGAGTGATTCATCCCACTTGAAGAAAATAAGAAAGTAAGAGGAACTGCAGTGGGCCAGAACTTTGGTCCATCTAGCACAGCCTTTCTTGGAAATTTGCCAACAACAAATGCCTAGGAAAAATATGAAATCAAACGAAATATACATCCTCAAAATACATTCCACAAATTTCTGCCTCAGGGACTTTCTGAACAAGAGTGGGTATCTTTTTACAGTAATCTTCAGGGTTTTTTTATCCGCCATTAACTTGTTCATATTTTGAATCCATGTAAACATTTAGCATCAGTAAACATGTATTGACTCAAGTGTCTAATCTGGGTGATTTGCTCGCTGAGAGTGCTCTGCCTCTCCAAGCAGCCTAGACAACTTGCATAGACTAAGTGCTTAATTTTCAAGTGAGATGAATCCTACCCCCAGCAATCAGGAAAATAGCAGGTATAACTATGTTTTGCAGCTGGCTGCATTCATTTACCACTCTACCCAGCAGCTTCCAGAGACTCCCAGTGCCTTGAATACTAGACAGGCTGTGACAGAATCCCTCCGGTTGGTAACTCCAAAATATCACATTCCCAAAAAAGAAATCCCACATCCTTGGCACTGAGAACCTGGCACCAAAGTCTACAAAGAAAAGGAAGAATATTAGGAGGAAGCATAGTCCATAGGCATACAGAGTCAGTAGACAGCTGGAGGGAGATAGCTTCCTCTAAGAAGATAGAAATATGTGCAAAAAATTCATTGGGAAAGTCAGTCTGTTGATCTGGATAAACAGGTCTCTTAGAGCGGCAATTGGTCAATACCCCAGATCAGCTGGATGGCTTGGCTTACTGTGACTGTCCTTACCTTTTGGTTTTAAGATGGGGTGAAGCACCTTTTAGAGGTACTTATATTTCTTTATGAATTAAGAAGGGAGCTTAGCAATTACAAATACTTTCTACGTGCTCCAACACACAGAGAATGCTTTTGCAGACCAGAAAATCTGGGGTATACTGAAAGCCTGATCCCTCCCCTCTGCAAAAACTTAGTGTTTGGGGGTATTGCGTTCATTTGTTCTGCTTTCTGCTGTTAACAGCTGCATGTGAAATGTCCCTGGGCTATTATTACATAGTATGTTTTACTTAAAGAAAATCATCCTTTCAGCTTGTGCTTGTCATCTCAGATAGTCCAAAGCACTGAGAAACACACGTTTGCACATAGAAGAATTTCAGATGTGCTAGGCATATTGCACACCCAACAGAAAAATCATCAAGCTTGCATGCTCACCATAACTTTGTTCCGATAACCGAGGCTTGTTTACAAAACACGCCTCCACCAGGATTCCTCTTTTCCATACCAAGCAGGCACTTAGCATAGTATAAATTCCCCAGAATCCAATGGAAGGAAATCCTAGAAGGCAAAAAATGGTGAGGTAAGATGCAAACCCAGTTAGGCAATGCAATTTCATCTGTGTAATATCCCTAACTATTACCTCATTAAAATAGAGTAGAAAAATAAACTTTAACAGTATTTATCTCAAGGTAATTTTTCCAGCATGTTTCCTGCTCTCTTGTTCTTCGGTGTTTTCTTTAGCAGTTTTTGGAAATGAGCCTCTGATGGGAGCTACTGTAATCTAGAGAGTGTTTATTTAAAAAGCAGTTAACTTCTGTAAGGCGCATTATTTCCATTGCAGGCAGCATCAGTTGTGCTCGGAGAAGCTCATAAGCCCCTTTCAACAGAGTAGGGATATTCCGCACCTCAAAAGCGAATGCTGAAAACCCCAGGCATCTCCAGCAGGACTGGCACTGCCACGAAGCACAAACCTCTCCGCCCTGGTGTAAAGCCAGACAGATGTAGCAGCAACTGAAAACTGCTATCTGCTGGATTATCCATCTCCCAGAGGAGAACAGGAACAGCAACTAGCAGATGTTAGTTCATACACCCACAAAGTCGTCAGTGGTATCAATGGTTCTTGCTTACAGATACCATCTTTTATCTTGCAAGAATATTTGGATGGACATGATTGACTTTTATCCCAATTAAGATTTCCAAGTTTTGATGTGTTTCCAGTTGTAATTTGGGCTGTACAAGCTCAGAAGTTCTTTATTTAAGGCAAATTGCAATGCAGGAATCAATAAATGGATAATATTAACACTAATGGGAGAAGATTGCTGGAAAGATTGACAAAAAATTGCTGGACTTTACTGCATCATTAATTTACCCCCTCAATCAGAAGTTGTGATGTGCCACACAGCATTGCAAGGAGTTTAGGAAGCATCTGATCTGTGGTGAGGATGCACAGATGTGCCTGTGTTGAGAACTTTGCTAGAAGGAACATTTGAGGGAAGTTAATATTAATTCTGTAAAGACTTGAACAGATACCTGGAGGGATAGATGGAGGGATGAGCTGCATACGAGTGTTTCTGGATGAAGGGCTTGAATGTTTGTGTTGCAGTGTCCTTGGCAGGAGTGTGTTAGAGTGCAAAGAGGAGGAAAGGTGAATTCATAAACATTTTGGTGGGCAACAGGGTGAATGTGAAAGTGTGAGAGGGCATATCAGGTTGCTATTCAAGAATCAATGCAGGGTTTGTGTCCGGAGACAGGGCAGCCCTGCTGTCCTGTCATGAGGCTGAGCTAGACTAGTAACAGAGGTAGAAGAATATGCGTGAGAGAAAGAGAAGGCCAGAAATGTGGTTTCTTTCTTATATAGAAACCAATTTTGCTCCTCAAACTGAGCCAGAACCTTCTCTTGATTTTCATTAGACAATTGTCAGGTCCTATTCATAGAACCATAGAATCATAGAGTGGTTTGGGTTGGAAGGGACCTTGAAAGGTCATCTAGCCCAAGCCCCCTGCCACGAGCAGGGACATCTTTAACTAGATCATGTTGCTCAGATCCCTGTCCAACCTGACCTGGAATGTTTCCAGGGATGGGGCATCTACCACCTCTCTGGGCAACCTCTGCCCATGTTTCACCACCCTCATCAGCAAAAATGTCTTCCTTAGATCTAGTCTGAATCTACCCTCTTTTAGTTTAAAACTCTTACCCCGTGTTACTTCCCTTCTTTTTCTCACCACTCATCCCAGGCTGAATTCACTCCCTGCAGCTCCAGAGTTCAGTTTTCCTGACCTTCCCCTCCCTGGCTACTTGACCCATCCCATGTCTCCCATTGGTCTGGACTCATCTTCGCTGGGCTGCTTCGTTCCTTCTCCTGGTTCTCCTTGCCTCTCAGCCACAGGTTATGCAAAACTATGAAAGCCAAGGATAAGTCAGCCTGCATCTTAAAATGGCATGTCAGCTGCGAAGGCTTAAAAATACACAACTGATGGCAACTGGAACCTCTTGACTGCATACTTAGCTTGTGATAAAAGTAATTAGCTAGTCTGGGAGTGTAGGAGCAAGAAGCCAGCAGGAAAAAGAAACAGAGATGTAAAGAACATAATGAACTGTTTACAAGGAGATGCTGGCTTTGTGTGCTTTATCTTAGGCTGCTGACTAGCTGACATCACCGTGTAGATCATGTGGCGGTGCTCTGCTCCTGTTGCTATTCACAAAGCTGCTTGACCCTCGGGGATTAACCACTCCTTAATCCAGTCTGAGGTTTCAAGAAACACAGCTTAGTGGAGTCTCAGGTCAAGGAGAGGAGCAGATGGCTGTTCACTACACTTGGCTTCTGATAAACAGCAAACTTGGGATAAAGCCCCTGGTATGGGAAACGTACCTGCAAAGAAGAGGGAACCAGCCCCTGCTTCCACCTTGAACCCACCCTGTTGTCTCTTCCTCGGAGTGCCTCAGTCACCCACCTACTCAGATGCCCACAGTCTGGGATAGCAGGGTCAGACGGCATCCCCACAGGTAGGGATGCCACCTTGTTCAGGATGCTACTTAGACATTTAAAGCAAACCCTAGGAGGAATCGATGGGGTGGAGGAGAAGGACGAGGATGGAAACAGAGCTCAAAATGTATGGAAATTAGGTTGGTAAAAAGGAAGTTGCTCAGGCTCTGAGAGCTCATGTTAATTTGCACATTGACTGCACTGTTCATAAGGGAATGGGGAGAGATGGGAGACTTCTACATTTCTTTGTCTACCCAGAATTCATTAGGGGTGGGTGAAAAATTTCCTCTATCTGCATTTCCTGTAAACATAACAAACTAATGGGCCGGGGACCTCATTTTCTTATCTGTGAAGAAGAGGCAGCAGCTGCTTTAATTAAAAGTTGGGGGGGGTATATTATCAGGATGAAAGAGCATAGATAATATTGGAATAAGAATTCGTGTTCCCAAAAGAACAGGGAGAAAGTGAGAAAGCTTTGTTTATTGATCATTCTTCCATATCATAACACAAAGTTCTCAGAACTGGGGCTGTCCTAGAGGTAAGACAATGTAAGAACTTTATGACCCTCACCCTTAAACATAATGAAGTGCCTAATATGTATTGGTATAAGTGAGAGCCAAAGCGCAAAACACATTAAAATTGCAGGTGCTATCTGATATGCCAGTATATGTGGTGATATCACTGTGCCTGTCCTACTGCCACTTCAGGGATCCTTCTCACTCCATGAGGCACAAAATACTTCCATACTGTGAGACAGGTATAACACCTGAATCCCAAACACTGATGCCTGAGCATTTTCTTGACTGGCTACGAAGTCTTGATGTGAAAAGCTCAGAGAATCTTCACAGCAAAGCACCAGCAGCTCCCCAGTCTTCAGACCACCCTTGCCTTGGAGATATTCATCTGGAACCGTGGGAGTTCAGAGCTTCTCTTTTCCAGTTTCACTGTTGGTCCAGCAATAACCTTTAAAGCATAGAATTGCAAAATAAAATAGATCCTTGCTAATTCACTGTCATTAACAATGTACACATTGCAGTTTAATTAGACACCGGTGAAATTCCCAGTTGAAGCTGTTATTTCAGACCCACTCAGACAGATGTCAACCAAGTGTTTTTGCATAACTTCAATTCCTCAGCTTCTTTGGATTTTGATCAATGGATTTCTTTTCTGCTGCTCTGTGGAAAGAAGAGTGAGTTTGGTTTGTTGCTTGCTTATTCCTTTGGTAGATTAGGTGTGAAAAGAGCTGGATGTTTTTTGGTTGCCTGGGTGGGAGTGAGGGTGGGAAAAGAGGCCAGTGCTTTAGCCTTTAATGTGATGAAACAAAATCCTTTTCTAGATCATTAGGTGGTTTGAATTCAGTGCTAAGAAACTTTCTGCAATACTGAGTTAATTCCTTCCTTTGCTGATTCTGAATGGAAGCCTGAACCTTCAGATCCTACATTATCATTAGGAATCATCTCGGAAAATTTTGCTTATCTAAAGCATCTATCACACAAAATTTGTCTAGGCTAATCCCTCAAATAGCTGAGATTCCAGCTGTCTAACATTTTCATGGCTAAATTTAGATAAGATAAATACTGTCCTATGTGTCTCAACAGCTGTAAAGCAATAAATATACCAGGGGACATACTTTCTAGTGACAGATAGAAAACCGTTTCTATTAAAAGAGTTTCCCCTGCCAAACTTTAGCAACCTTTTTTATAAGATTGGTCTGAATGCACACATCTACGTAATATTATTTTTTTATTGTCAAAGGATAATTACGTTGTATTTGGCCAAACAGTTCACTGACATCTTCTTAATAGAAGTGAAATATATGTGCCTGTTAAAATGTTAGGATCTACAAAACAACTGAACCTGCTTTCCATAGCATTGTGAATGAGAGATTCTGACAGATCAAATCTTGATTTTTTGAGTCATTTACTATTCCCTGCTTTTGTTCCTCTCTGTAATATAAACTTTATAGGATTCAAGTTGATGTTGGGAAAAAAAGTGTTTGTTTCATTGTACAGAAAAATCAGTGTGCAATGCATCCAGAAGAGATATAAATTAAAGGACCAGCAGAGTATGATACTTAAGTTATGTTGCTGGAGAAGTTGGTAGATCCCTCAATGTGCACAGCTCAGTGACTAGAGATAAGTATTCATGATTTCAAATCCAACTGGTCAAAACTCAACATTTCCATTTTATGGGAAATTAACATTATCAAATATGTTCTTTGTTCCAAATGGAAAGAAGCTTTTGAAGTTTCCCACAAATGGCCAAAGTGTCATACTGCCCCATTTTAACCCAGACAGAAGACACTTTGATCCAGGAAAGATAAGAATTTTTAATGGTACTGAGAAGCAGCTGTCCTTCATTTTTTTAAACAACAAATACTGCATTTCAGCCAGCAATAGTGAGGTAATATTTATGATATTTCATGAAATATTTCAAAATTGGAGGAAAAATCAAGGAGTTCTACACAAAGTTTGCAAAACTTTTTTTCCCTGTAATAGCTTAACAAAAGTGAAATTTGTGCAAAATATTTTGTCTTATTCAAAACTAGGATTTCTCTGCAGAAAGTTTTGCTCCCAGGGACATCTTTAAGAAGAGGAGTTAGTCATGAGAGCTAGTAAAGTATCTCATGAAAATGTTTCCAATTTCTGGAATAATAAGGCATTTTCAAAGATAATTTGAGAGTATAAACACCTATATTTTCTGTATCCTGGATAGGCTTAGAAACAGATTTCTTCATGTAGTCACTTGATTAAAAAAAAAAAAAAATAAACACCAAAAAAACCCTTCATCATATTTTTTCTGGTGAACATAAGGACTTCACCATCAGAAATGCACTCAGATGTCCTGTCACTCTCCTGCACAGAAGGCCCCTTATTTCTGGGGGAACTGACACAGATTTCAATGCATTTCCATCTTCTTCTTTTTTTTTTTTTTTCCTCCTCTGCTTTGACCATCTTCCCACCCATGAAAAGATACTAAAAACCTGACTTCTGAGGGTTCAACGAAACATCACGATTTAATGAAAAAATTATGGGGGCAAGGAGGGGTGGGGATAAAGGGCACGAGGATAATTGAGCTGGGATCTTTTGCTCCGTGTTTTGTACTGCTTTGTGTCACTGAGAGGAGTGCAAGTCCTCTGCCAAGTCTGGGCTTGACTAACTCAAGTACAGAACTGTAAAATTAGCTGAGGTGAATCCCACCCCAAAAACAATCCATCAGCCTTGGTTGAATGTAAGTTGGCAGCAGCTCTGGCAATATTTCATCTGCATTAGCTGCTAATATCAACATTAGCTCAGTATTCAATCATAGGAAGTCAAACAAATCTCAGAGCCTGATAGAAATATATACAGTGGGCACGAAGATAGACTCCGGTTTTACTTCTGTGTAAATCTGCTTCCTTTCTTGAAGCTGTTTCTGATTTACTATGAGGTATGTGTGTGCAGGATGCAACCCAAGGAACACATCTGTACGATGATAATTTTCATACCAAAGATATGTTTGGTGCATTACAAATAAAGCAGTAATCCCCTCAATGATCTAGTTCAGACAAGAGCCAAACAGATCAGACGCAAGTATAAATAGCAAACCACAGGCCTGCTTTTCCATAACTGCCAATTTATTATTGCAAGTCTCGCTTTTTTTTTCCCCAATAGTTCCAGCTTCTGGATTCCTGTGACTACTTAAAAATATCGTGCTTCATTTAATAAAACGGGGGGGGGAAAGTTAGCTACTTCTTATTCCATGGTTGTGGGAAAACCCTGAGAATGTGGTGTTTTAACAGAAGACTCCATCAACAGAAGACAAATATAGGTAAACCTAGTAAGGGATGTGAACCAGGGCTATTTGAAGACTAGCAACCTCAAATACCATGGGAGTGGAACATTTGTGGGTTTAATGTAAAAATGTCTGAGACAAAAAATGTAAATAATGTATACATGTACAAAAATTCAGAAAAAGAGTTCAAAAGATTCACCAAATCTTTAAAGGCAAAGCGGTGTTTAATAAGTCAGGGATGTGAGCTGGTGAAGATCTCAGCATAAAATCCAGAGAGTTTCCCATGGCTGAACCTATATCCACATTAGAACCTCCATATTTCATGGCTGCCTGGACTGAGGTTTGACTTTGTTCCCATCTCTAAATGCACTGGATCTGGATATTCTCCTGTCTAACCTCTCTTTTATATATATATATATTTCAGGCTGCCCTCAGTGAATTTGCTCTAATCTGCCTTTGGACAGGAAAGAAATAGCTTCCAACACAAAGACATGCTTCCTAGCAACAATCTGGTTTAAAGCAACGTCTTAAAGCATCAGCATTTTGGCAGATGACTTTGCCGGCTTCTTTGCCTGCTGCAGGCATGCCTGTGCTCGGGGATGGGGTAGGGGCTCCAGAGGCTGATGCCTGTCTGCTTGAGCTGCTGGGCAGACCAGCCAGGGCAGGACTGACAGCAGAGGCAAGCGGTCACACCCCATTCATTCTTAACTCCAAATTTGCCTGCGTACTGGCCAACTTTGCCAGTTTAATACAACTTTGACCGGTGCTGGGGAGGAAGGTGTAAGTTATGCCAAATAATAGCAGATCACATAGCACTGGTCTGATCAGCATCTGTCTTGTTTCCTTAGCCACCACCCAGCTGCTAGCCAACATGTAGGTGTAGGGATTGCAAAGGGGAGGGATGGACATGAAGATGTGGGCAACAGGTATCGGTAAACCACAGACTCGAGGGACTGTAGGGGGAGATGGGTGGGAAGATGAGCCTGCGTGACATATAAGAAAGATGAGGTATTTTGAGAAGTGGAGGACATGGAGAGGGCACAGTGATGCCTTAGGGGGGGGACAGTGGGGATCTGAGGATATCCTTTCAATACTTAAAGGGGGCTTATAAGAAAGGTGGGGACAGACTTTTTGGTAGGGCCTGTTGTGATAGGACAAGGGCTAATGGTTTTAAACTATAAGAGGGTAGATTCAGACTAGATCTAAGGAAGACATTTTTGATAATGAGCATGGTGAAACTCTGGCAGAGGTTGCCCAGAGAGGTGGTAGATGCCCCATCCCTGGAAACATTCCAGGTCAGGTTGGACGGGGCTCTGAGCAACCTCATCTAGTTGAAGATGTCCCTGCTCCCTGCAGGGGGGCTTGGGCTAGATGACCTTTAATGGTCCCTTCCAACCCAAACCATGCTTTGATTCTATGATTCCATATCGATGGGAGTTGCTTGTGGGGTGGTGTCCATAAGTTCCTCTTCTTTAGCCCACTGCTCCCAGGGTGATTCATTCAAGTTTCACCAAATGTGCTGTCCCTTCACGGTTTCTGCACCTTAGCTCACCACTTGCACCCAAGCAGGGATGTGATTTGGAGGCAGGCCCTGCTCCTGGGATGTTGGTGTGAAGATGAAGAGACCAACAGCAGATGGAGTTAGGCTAAAAATAAAGCCAAAGGCCAAAAGAGCACAGACCTGAGGGGAAAAACCCAAGTGCTTCTGAAAAGTCTCGAGCTCCTGCGTAGCACACCCCAGGAGCCAGCCAGCTCTGCTTGGCGGGGATCTCTCCACCCACCCACTCTGGGCTCCTTTCCCAACCTGTCGTGGCAACTCTAACAAGAACCAGTTATGAAAGCACAGATCTGGAACCAGTTCGCTCATTTTCATTAAATGCTAGAAAGAATGATACTGGGATTTTCTCAATGAAAAATAACATGGGGTGGGGAGGGTTGTAGACATGGGGGAAGAGAAACGAAGCGGGTCGTGGAACTTTGGGGTCTAAGAAGGCTGATTTGCCCCTTGAAAGCCCCAAACCACTGCTTAATTTTTCAGCAGTTTCCAGTAGCCCCGCTGGTCTGATGCCTACCTTGCAAATTTAGCACAAATAATACATGAATGATCTTTCATAAGCATTCTACAGCCTGAGCATGAAACCACTATTGCCATTGAGAACTTTCCTGCTAACACCAATAAAGTTTGGGCCAGGCCTGTAAAATAAGCAGGTCACATTAAAAATAAATAAACAGGTAAAAAAAGACTAAAGACAGATGTGGGTCACTGCATGAGGGTGTTCGCTCTGGGACAGAGATGCTCAGCCTCTAGTTCAGTTCTGTGCTTCTGAGTCCACAACAGCTCTACCGAAAGGAAATTTTCCAATCATGAATGAAATCAGCCTTGGCATGTGGACAGATGGACTTTCCAACACTCGCGGGGTCACTAGCCTCTGCACCAACCTGACATGGGCAGCAGACAGAGTTGATTGATATGGTTTCCTACATGTGTTTATCAGCTCTTTGCTCTTCTTGCCATCAGGGCAGGAGGTAACAGCTCTTCTGGTGGTGGTGCAATTTTGGTCCTGTGGACATGGGCCTTCATCTCCTTAAAATCACTGGTAAACCCATGTCTAGAAATAGAAGGAAACAAGTCAGAGATTTCTAAAAGAGTGATTTTTTTCTACTACATTTTCTCTTTTTTTTTCTTTTCCTCAGTGTCACTTAAAAAAAAACCTCCAGACTTTGGTTTTCACTGTAAGTCACTGTACAGATCTCTTGTAACAATGTTCTTCACACCATCAGGAGATGGAGACGTGGAATCCAACCACAGTTAGAGAGGGTTTTTGGAAGGAACGGTGGTCTTTCACTCAAGCTGTTTTCTGCTCGGTTTGCAACTGTGCCCTAGACAACAGGGGGTTTAATAATAAATATTTATTCTATTAACACTACTGTAAATCTAAACAATGAATGATAAATAATCAACATGGTTTGGATAGTTAATAAAGCACCATATATCAATGGAAGTTCACACGGATTTCACAAAGCCTTTCCTGCTAACAGATGGGCCAATGAAAACATTTTAATGTGCTTACAGTTTTCAGGCAGAGAAAGACAATGCCCATGTATGAGAAGACAAGAGGTTTAGTACATCTCAAATGACTATTCAGCATTCTCTTTCTTTAGTAAGAGCCAACTGTTCCGGTAAAAAGTTGCCTGAAGCTGTACTGAGAAGTAAGGAGATAATTTGCCTGTGGAGGAAGTACTCATTTTGACCAAAATCTGATCAGTTTTGTGAGAATAATCTCTACCAAGGAAGACACTTTTAAAGGAATAGAAATAATTTTCATGCTTATGTCAAATGCAGATGATCATTTAAGCTGGAGAAAAAAAGGATAAAAATACTTTTTAAAGGATCAAAAAGAATAAAATATTAGGGAAAGGCAAACCAATGAATTTGTCTTGTCAAATTTTAAGTAAAAGGTTTTGATTGTTAATTGCAGTGTGCCTTTTTTATTCATCAAATGTGAAGTTGAAGAGAAGTCTTAACTATCTTAATGAGATATCTTATTTCCCATTTACCTCATCTTTTTCCAGTATTTCCTTTTTTTTCTAGGACGCCTTTGCCAAAAAAACCCCTAAAACCAAAATTCTGTTTCAGGTGAAGCCAAAATTAATCCCTTTTTCCCACCATCCCCACTTTTCTACTTCATCCACCAAGACAAAGAAAACTTATTTCCCCTGCTTTCCTCTTGACCCCATCAATTACAGCTGGCACATATCCTGGAGTGAGAGGGTTTACATCCCATCCAAAAGTTTTAAGACTTGAGTATTTACTACTATGATTTGGGAATCTTCTTGCCATCTGTATAAACATCTCATCCCTTTATATAACTTTTTTTCATTATAAATAATTGGGGTGGGCTTACTGCCAGGTAAATAATATAAATAGAAAGGAGGTCTCTTTAAGCAACGTATCATTACTGCAAGGCAGAGGCTATTATTTAATGAATGGGCACAGTAACAATTGCAGAAAATGACTGAACTACAGTACAGAGCTCTGCGCGCCTGAACGGACACGTGTGCGCTGTGTTCACTGTGACAGTGATGGATGGGTGGATAATGAGATCTATGGAAAGGTTTGTTTCATGGGAACAAGGGGGTGCTGCAGAAACAGATTCCCATTCTGACTGAAGTCTGGTGTTTCAAAGAGGTGCCCAGCTGCACAATTAAAAGTGAATTAAAGGACACGAAATGGAGAAAAATAGCCCTCGTTTCCTCCCAGACAGTTGCATCTCTGGGATCTGGTTTACTTTTTTAGGAGATACTCATGTAGTAGTGTAAAGTATAATGTCTTGGAAATCAGTTTCTTTCTATCCCAGCTCAAAATCTGACTCTCTCAAAAATAAGTCTGGGGTCTCCAACTGCGAACCCTTCCCAATAAGACTGAAACATTTGGTGAAACAAAGGACAGACATTCCTGGTGGGGAGCAAGGTCCTCACTATTAACTCTGAAGGGTGTTAGGGTGGATCCAAAGAAAGAGTAAAGGGGACCCCGCGCAACTTGGTGTAGAGAGACCCAGGTTCTGAGGTCCTGCCCAGCTGGGAAGCATCTCTGCTGCTGGAGGTGGGTACCACAGCCTTAGCACAGCACTGAGTTCATTCTGTCAGGAGGCCAGCACAACGTATCTCAGCTGTAATGTTGAGCCCCTGTCCATCCTTAGATCACTGCAACAACCTGAGACCTTGCTGAAAGTGGGACGGTCAGTACTTAGATAGCTAAAGCACCCAGGAGAACCTGCAGAAAGGCTCACACAGCTCTCCCCAGGGAAAGGCACCTCAGAGCCTAATGAGTGCCAAGGATGCCAACGTGCCTGTGGCCACAAAGGCAACTGTGGCTGTCATCTCTCCTTCTGGCATGATGCATGTGCCGTGCTGGGTGGTTGAAGAGGGTACAAAGAAGAATAACTCCTTAGCTCCCTCCATAAATCCATGCCTGGTTGCAACATGTTACTTCTAGGAACTGAAGTCTTCTTTTGTGGTCCTGGTTCATGGGATGGTAGCATAACCAGAGGCTGACTGTATATCCATATCATCTGCAGCTAAATTCTGGTTACCACCAGTTAATTCAAAACTATTAATTTCTGGCAAAGCACAGACTGTTGTTTAAAAGAAGTTCCTCCCAGTACCCAGGAGAGGACATTAGGGTGTTAGTTTTGCTTTTAGTTATTTCTGGCTTTGGGTGGGTCCAGGTGTCCATAAAGAGTGGCTCAAGCTGTTTGCTGCAGATCTGTATCACTTCTGCTCCTCCAACCCAGCAAAAAGGCAGCTGGACCAATTGCAGCCATCCAGAAAATCACTCCATTCAGGCTGTGCTCTGCTCTCAGCAAGGACATGGAGATTTGACTGCATCTGGGACATCCTTTGGCCCAGGAATTCAAGTGGGTCCCAGCAGATCTGGATTCAGTTCTTGCCTGTGCAGCTGACCTTGGACAAGTTATTAAGGCTGCAGTGAGTCATTATTGCTTTTGGGGACAGAAAGGGGTGAGAAGGAGGTAGCCTGAACACATAATGTGCCTGTTGCCACATGTGAGGACCTCACCCTGCCAGCATCAACCTGCCTAACCCAGTTGTGTCAAAATACTCTGGGTTCATTTAAATATTTTAATTAGCTGGCTTCCCTCATCCAGGCAACTACAACAGAACCAGCTAGGAAAGGCTAACATGCAGTTGTGCCAGCAGGTTTTAGGGGGGGTGAAACTTTTAAATGGGAAAAGAAACCATTATACCCTTTTGTACACATGCGGGATCTGGAGAGGGGAGGAGTTCATAATTCAAAGACAGACCAAATAAGATGTTGCCTATTAAACAAATGAATATTTCTATATATATATAGAAATCACAGGTATATGCACATAGATAATAAGGATCATAAATTCATGTTAATTTATGATTTATTATCTATATACAGGAGGAAATCATTATAGGTCTGTTTCTTTTTTCATGTTGATTAAGGGGCAACCTCATGATAAAAGTCATCAGTCAGAGATTTTTAAACTGCGGATAGCAGCACTCCATTGACAGGTGGAGGCACTGATCACGTTTTCAGAAGGAAAATCCCTTGCCGAGGTGCTGAGGCAAGAGACTGGTGACTCACAAGCCCTATTCCATTCCAGCACATTGGTTGTAAAGAGCTAGCTCAGAAAGCTGCCAGGGTGCAGGTGGAGAGTGGCTCCAGATGTGTTACTGCACACCATTCTCCAAATCAATGATGGCAAACCACTGCACCAGCACCCATGGACAATGAAGTCGGTACCAGTGGCAATGAGCAGAGATGCTTCTAAGAGTCTATTTGGTACCATAAAGGAAATCTGCCACTAGGATTTGTTAAAAAACCAAAGCAGGCTGCCCAGCTTTCTGCTGTCCATGTGCAGGGTGAAGGTGTCGACACACTGAAGCACGTGAGGAAGCAGATATACATGGCAGCTGAAAACCTTGCTCTCTCGTAGGGCTCCTTGGAGTCCTGAGGAGAGCACAGGCGGTGGCATGGCCTCTCTCCCTCTCCAGATCTTCAAACACCAGGCAAGCAGATGGCAAAGCAGGCTACGCAGCTGCAGCTGCCCCTCGGGGTCCCAAGGAAGGAACAAGTCTACGAACTCACAGACTACAAACTTGCAGTAAGCTGAGGCAGGAATCGAATGAGTGAGTGTGAAAGAGCTGGAAACAGCCAGGACCGAAATTGTGCAGGACGTGATTTTGTAGGGTGAAATGCCTGCCAGCCTGCCTGCCTGGATCCCAAACTGTAGCTGGGAATCAGACCCTTTGCTCCACCAAATTCAGCCAGGAAAGAAGAAAGAGAAAATATTGACTTTCTAAGTAGTGCCAAGAAACGGACTAAGCTCCATCTCTTAATGGAGAAATCTGGTCTGAGCCTTCTGGTCCTTTCCTATCCTTACAGAGTATAGTTAGGCAAAGCAGTATACATAAAATAACTCTTTGGCTGCAAATGTTATTTTCAAGCCACTTCAGAGCCAATTTCTCCCTCCTCTCTCTCTCTTTTTCTCTTTTAAAATAAAACAACAAACCATATAATAATAATAATGAAAAGATTTAGCCTAACTTAAATGACCGGTTTTGGGAGATCAAGTTGCAGGACCAGAATCCATAACTCTGAGGGATTTACAGTCCCTTTTGTGGTGATAAAGGCAAAATTGTTCACAGCCCTTCCCTTAATGTAAAAAGCCTGCCTTCTGCTCCTCGGCCAAGTCTCTTGCCACCAAGAGACTGTGCTTTTGTTGGAAGGGCTGAGCACAAACGATGGCAAAGAGCCTGAAGGACAGGACTTCAAAGTAGTCTGTGGCTGCCCCCATCATGGCAGTGGTGGGAGGAGGAAGAAAGCCTCTTCCATTTGTAACGCATGTTCCTCCTTTTCCCTCGTTTAGGAACCACAGTGCCTTTCCTCCATTACCTCCCCCCCGGGGTTGCACAGAAGCTAGATTTGCCACTAATCTTTAGCAAATGTGCTCCTGAAAACAAAATGGCTTGTTAACGTGCAGCTGGGCTCACGTCTGCATCTCGCCCAGGTGCTGAGGCCACGAGGTGGGGAGCTCAGCCCTCCCACTGCCCTCCGCTCTCTTCTGTGCCACCAGCAGTGTCATGCATGTGCTGAGCCTGAGAATCAGGATTCGCGCCCAGCTCCCACACAGCCAGGCCAGCGTCTTCCATGTCCGGAGAGCATCACCACAGGCGTGTCCCCGTTCTGTGAACTAGCCCAGTTGGTCTGCAGCTTTTTTAATCTTCCCACCATCTCTTCCTACTCTAGAGGGCCCACGGGGCAATGGGTGAGCCCGTGACTTTACACCCCAAAGAAGCAGGGTGTCATCTAGCAGGGCCCTGCGTTCCAACAACGCTGACCAGAAGGCATTCATCTCCCACACGGATGAACCCACGGCCCCCTCATGACCTAAAGCTGCATCACGTCCTGCACCAAACTGGGAAAAGCCTGAGCTGGACTTAGCAGCATCTTTCAAACCACCTGCATGGATGTTTGATCCAAAAGCCCAAGGGACCCACACTTTTTGGCTGTAGCAGCAGGATTCTGCAAGGATATAATGAACTTCATGAGTTAATTCATGAATAGTGAATGTCGAGTCCCAAAATCTTGGAAATGTCTTTTCTAATTCAGTCCTTCCCCCTACAAAAGTTGTTTCTTGCCTTGAGTAATCCTTGCCATTCTCTCTGAACCTTTTTCTATTAGGTTCTCTCTATTTTTTGTTGTTGTTGTTGTTGTTCTGAAGTGGTAGATATGTTCAGGCAGTGGGTTTCTGTTAGGGCCATATTTCTTCGACATGGTTTTATCACAGCATCTTAAATGTGTGTCTCTCTTGATCTTCCAAGACCACATGCATGATGAAGGTGAATATTTTATCCCAGAGGAGGCAACAGATCACAACACATGGAATGAAGCTGAAGTGCTTCAATCGGGACCCAGTGCTGAAGTGCTTCAATCTGGAGCAGATGGGATTGGTACATCTGGTAGATAAACTCCTCCCTAGTTAAATTCTAGACTGCTCAGAGTGCAAGGAATAGCAGGGACAGCGTCCATTCCGTCTAACCAGACATCTGTTTTCAAAGTACTAGGAGGAACTTCACAGACAGTAAGAAATTACTAGATCCCTTTCTCTGGAGCGTGCAGTGACTCCTGCAGGCACAACCGACTGTCTTTCACGCACACTGATATACGGTGCTGATGAGCAGATCTGCCTCTGGTTATGAGGAATAGGTAAGGTCACTGCCTGCAACCCCTTGCCATCTCTATAAGATGCTCTACGGCCAACTGGCATGGGAATTTGGGCCTCAGTGCTTGTGTATAAAGGAAGTTCTGCCCACTTCCTTGCCACAAATTCAAACAGGTCCATCAAATTCTCTTCTCAAGCCTCAGTCTTTGCAGCTTCTGGAAAATTATATAGTGCAGGCAAACCAGAATTTTCAGTCCAAAATTTTCAAGGATAAGATATGGCTTGGAAGTTCCCATGTTGCAACAAAATGATTCCTAGAACTCCAGAATGTTTAACATGTTTTTTTTTTTCTTACTGTACTAAGAAATCCCACGAAGCAAGTAATTTTTATTTTTCCTTGATCTGTGACTTTTCTTCTATTTATTCATCTATTTATTATTCATCCAGTGAACCAAAACCATTGCTTATTCATGCAGCTCTACTAAATATTTTAAAAATGTAGGGCATAAAATTATAATATCCATTATTTATTACTTAACAGTAGAATTTTGTTCCTACACCCACATCTTAACTTATCAAATGTTGCAGGAAATTCTTGTGAGATATGTCTTAACTCATAAAGTTATAATATCCCCAAAGTGAAAAATTAGTTCACACAATCTCCTTTGAAATCATCTTTTCCAGGGTCTTCACAGTGGCGTTACAGAGTTGGCGTTCAACCTTTAATTAAATGGGATGGTGTCCCTCTAGTGACCGGACCAAACATAGGCTATAAGATTGCTACTGCTGCCAGAGTGGTTTCTCTTTTGTTCAGTGTTTTGGTTCCTACTCACAACCAACATTAAGGCACGTCATCAAGGAAGATGGAGCACAGCTACTGGAATTCACAATAAATTGGGAATTCACCCATCCCATCACCAACCACAGGAAATGTCCTGCCCGTATTGCTACAAACAATTAAGCTGAACTTTGTGCTGCTTTGGGGGACAGGTATTTTGTTCACCCAACAGGTCTGTGGGAGTTGCAAGTTTCTATGGGAGGTGAAAAAGAAGTAAGGATCCCAGAAGAGATGTTTTTCTCCCTTCTGAAGTGAATGAGAGTCTGTACAGCTCTGATAATAGCGCATGTAATGAGGTAACTACTCGCAGAAGAAAGAGCAACATCCCTGGAGTGATCTCACCAGGACTGTCACTCAGTGAATCCCTTAGCGGAGGTCTCGTGTTGGTCGGTTGCTCGGCCGGTAGCTGGTAGGTTCAGCAGCAGCCTGCAGTGTGAACATAACAGTGGGAAGATCTGGCCCCATTGCCAATCCAGACTTGAGGCTCAGTTTAATAACACGTTTGGAACAAGTGCTGTGGGGGTTGTATAAGAAAACCTCCTTTTAGGTGGGACTCCTGGTATTTTGATTCATTTGGTGAATGTGAGGAGGATGCATCCCAAAATAACAATACTGGTTGAATATAGTGCTTGAAAAGCACCCGTGAAACTCTGTCAACAGCAAAGGGAGAAGAAGGAATGTAACTAAAGAGACTCCAGCCTTGCAGTTAAATATTTCTACATCTCTTCAGACAAAGCACAAGCCTCTTTGAAGTGGTATTTTTTTCAATCATCCCATCAGACATGGCAAACATATTTATGGTCCTATCAAAATCAACCCCTCTCTCCCAGCCATGGCTTATGGCTCTGCCTCTTTGTTCAAACATCCTGGAATGGGTTGGAGAGATGAGATATGTCCTTGGTCTCGGGCATGGGAAAAGGACAACTTCCCATTGAGTATCAAGGCATCTTTCAGCCAGCAGAGAAAAATTAATGTCATATTAAGAGTGAAACTATGTGTTTTGAACTGATTAAATCTAACCTCAGGAGGCTCCAAAATAAACTCAGTCGTCTAGAGCTTTTGACACCCCCCCCCAGACATTTCCCCCTTTCACAAACACATTTTTTACAAAGGAGACCTTTTTTTCCTCTCTCTTTCTCTCTCCCCCCCCCCCCCCCCATATATTAACAAGGCTTGAATTGTGTTGCATGCTGCAGAGAACAGACCCCCTTCACCCAGGCAGAATAACCCGGTGGCTTTTCAGAGCACTATATATAGAAATCTACTCTTTTCCACGGGCAGCTCTAAGGCTTAGGCAAGGAATGCAGTTTGGGTCAGGATGCTCATGTTCGCAGCTACAAGGATGCCTGAAGGGTCAGAAAGGGCATACCGGGAGGCTGTTAGCTGCGCCGAAAGACACAATACACCGCAAAGTTTGGGTCAGGCCAAGCTGGTTCTGCACTGGAAGCATTTCTCACCTCCCAGCACTGGAGACCTTACGTGTCAGACCTGGAGAGTGACGGATCCCTTAGCACAGCCAGCATCGCACGTAGACACGAGAGAGCTTGCGTGACCGTGCGATGCTGGAAGGGGCCCTGCGTTATCTGCAGCTGGAGAAGGTGCCTTCAAGCTTGCAATGGTTTTCCAAAGAAACACACAGCCTATTAAACGATCACATCTCTTTCCTTGCTGAGTCATTTGATTTCCAGTCATCAGCTTAATTTCCAATAAAGCTTTTAATGAATTTCCTCTTGTCTTTTGAGGCTGCAGGTTTCTCGTGGTAGGGATGGCCTGTGGTTTCCGTGCGTGAGATGCAAAGGAGAGTGGAGCATTACCCAAGCAGACATTAGCCCTTCCTGACATATAGTCACTGGGGGAATATACCCCATCACGTCGATGAGAGAGCTGCTTCTGTCCCTCAGAGAACAGACCTGTCTCTTGAGCTCCAGGCAAGCACAGGCATCTATATGTTTCCCCCGTGCAGTCTGGAGGAAAGAGATTGAAATCCAGGACTAAACAGACTGAAAACCTGACCTCTTTTGGGGGGACAAATATCACTTTTTTTCCCCCACCAGCCCGTGAAATGTGTCTTTTTTAATTTCCTGTAATTTAATTGAGAGGAATTCACATTTGTTAAAAGTTTATCTGCTCAGTAGCCCTTTATGCGATTCAGTCAAAGGGAGTGAATGAAGGTTCTGTAAAGCTCTCCGTCTATCCAAAATAACCTTTATTTCAGCCCCATCGCCACATATTCCTAAACAAACAGCTGAAGCTGCATCTTTCATTTTTTAAACAAGGCGTCCCCTGCTTTCCTCCCCCCGCCATAGGCAGCTGAATATCTCTCCTGCTTGTGAGCAGGGGAGAGCAGGATGCGTCAGGGGCAGAAGTTTGTCTGCAGGGCTGAGCCACGGGGCAGTAGCTAATAAATTCTCAGTGCTGTGGACAATAGGAGCCATGTCCTGGGGTAATGCCTGGTGATTAATTGATTGATACCAAACACAAGCCAGAGATATGCGGGAACACTGAACACCTCTGTTTCTGATCAAAATGAGCATTAGCTTCTCACCACTACCTAGCCTTACTTTTTGACCTATTTTCAAAAACTGGCCCACAAAGCAGTGGAAGAAAAGGCCAAGGATGGATTTGATCCCTGGAGGAGCAGCGGTGACATTGTCCCCAGCCCACCTTTGACATTACCCACATGGGACACTCCATGCACGTATGCCAGGGCCACCTGACACACGAGCAAGGGCAGGTGTACGGGTTTGTCCCCAGTGACACTATCTACGTCTGTATTGGTGAATGAAACAGGGAACGATGCTAAGCACTGACTTTCAGCTGTCTACTAGCAGCCTCCCAGACAGTTCCTGGGCCATACCTGGGGTTAGCAGGGCAGGAGCTGCTCCCCACAGGCATTTGGGATGTGGTCATCCTGCTGTGGAAGGTAGTGGAATTTGATGGTATGCACGTGCTGCTCTGTGCCCATTGGCCTCCGGACCAGACAACAGTTCCAAGAATGTTTGATTTACATTACCGATGTAGCCTGTGCAGCCTGAGAAGCAGGAAGGTCAGAGTGATTGTCAGTGGCTGGTGTTTCACAGCTCCAGGCTCCTGATGAATGCATCTAAGCTGCTGAATAATCTACCACTTTAATTCATATAGATTCTCATCCTGAAGTCATCCATACTGCATGGATGCAAGTTCATTTCCAGGATCTCTTTTGGCATGACTCTACCGGTTCCCTTTAAGAGGAAGCCTGATTATTGTTCTTCACCTTCAAACACCTCCACGTCGACCCGTTTCCCATCCTATGTCATGCAGCACACGTACTCACTTTCATGCTAGAAACACAGTGCTCTAGACGGCTGTGACACAGTCCTCACAAAACCCAATAATTTTGTCTTAGGATCACTGTGTGAGGACCTGAAATGTCCATGGCTGAGTGCTGTGGAGTTTGTACACAGTCAGCCTGCTATACATAGAGCTGACCTTGACTAGGGATCTGAGCCATTCTGCATTCCTTAGCTTGGACTTGATGTCTTCTGCAGTGTAGAGATAACTTGATGATCTTGGGAAAATAACTGAATCAGTTCTTTTATTTTTATTTTTTTTTAAGGCTACATCTTTTTTTTTACCTAGTTGAGTCAGCCTTTCAGTTCTTCATGAAATGGAGAGCGATAGTGGCATTACCTATCATTTATGAATCGAGAAAGATAAACCCAGTTAGGGCAAAGACTGCATGGGAGCTGAGTTAGCGCCTAACTAGCTGCTTATCTCATGGCATTACTTTGGGACTATGTGAATTAGGACATGGTCTACCCACGTTTCTCCCTGACAAAATGGGCTTAATCATAGCTTGAGAAGAGCTCCACAAGCAAAATGGTATTCATGGTTTATGCTCTGTGCCATCTGGATTCAGCCTGGAGATGGGACACTTCTAAGTCTGAGCCCATCACCTCCTCCTTCTCCTGAGGCCTTGGTTTTCACAGGAGATATGAAACCAAGGGGCAGCAGTCCACAGTTAGTATAACATACCTGGTGTCCTGTCACCAGTGGAAGATGACATACACCATAGGCTGGGCATGCTCCTATATAAGAACTTACACTCAGATATTGCTGCCTCCCTGAGTCCTGTTATTTATGTGGGCACTCGTTGCATTTTTGCAAAGTCTTTTACTTCACAATCTAGACTGATAGGAGAGGAACAGAAGCACCAGTTCACTCTGACTGAGACATATGTCTGTTTCCCCTGCTGATCAAATTATTTTTAAATTTTGTGCCATTTTCACAAAATGCCTGGGAGTCATCTTCTGTGGTATTTCTCCCACCATGCAGGTGGGAGAAACAGCTGTTTACGTACACTGTATCCAAAGGTGAGTATTTGATATTTCTTGTTATGAAGTCCTTTCTCAATTTTGTATCTTACTCAGGTAAAATTCCCCTGGAAGTATCAAGAGTTTCATTTGAGCAGAGACTGATCTAATGCACCACAGAGGGGGGCACAGACCTTGTCCCCCTTGCCCTTCGTGACAGCAAGAGCCATGGAGCCACAAACCAAGGTCATGTGTGCTTTGGTGTCTGAACTACATGCAGCACCACTGACATAGACAAATGAAGTCTCCACTAGCCAGTGGTCCAAAGTGCTGCCAAAAGGTTCAAGGAGACAAAGCCAGCACAGCCCATGCATCCAGCAAACATATGACACTGTTACTTCTCCTCTGGTGGCTACATCCAGAGATGACAAATGGGGAGCCCTGGGCAAAGGTTTTAGCTTTAATCCTCATTTGATGCTAGATGCAGCTATAGTGTTAGAAGTGGTTGATAGTGGAAGTGGAGACCTTAATTTTTGGGTCACATCACTAGCTTGATCCAGGACAGCCCTGCCCTGCAGCAGACAAATTCTATACAATGCTGTAATAAGTCACCCTGTTACTGTCAGCAGAGAGATTCTCTTAAAATAGCACTGCAGAAAGGTAAATAAAAGGAATTCTTAACTCGTCCATGCCTGAAGTTTTCTCCTTGTAAAAATCGAGTGTAAAGGTGTCGCACCATTTTGAGCTGGGGTGCTTATCCCCAGGGCTCCCTGTGCGAAATCCCATGCACCAACACCGCTCGGCTGCTGTGCCAGCACGCACCCCTCAAACCCACCCCCCCAAAAATGAGTGGTTTCGTACATCACTTCTTGCCTCACCTCCTCCCTCTCCTGCCAGCCTTTGGCGGGGGTTGGAGGGGGAGGCAGACCCTCCAGACCTCCCACCCCATGCCAAGAGGCATCGATGGTCCTTCTGCAACACCTCGGCACTGCACGACCTCTCACCCAGGTGACCTCCCCCTGGAGCAGAGGCACCAATTCACACATACTTTTCCACCTTCAGCCTTGTGGATCTTTACTCCTTATTTAATTTTCAGGGAATCAAAAGGGCTGTGTGTGCCTCCCGCCCCGGCAGTCTGCCTGCCTTTCTCCAGGCTCGCCTCAAACCACTCGCCTCTTCCCACAACATGAGGTAAGTCAAGGCCCGCACGCTATTTTAGCACAAGCCAGGGTGCTTCCAAGGCATTCCAGAAATAGCACCGGGAAGGAACAGTACCTGCTCTTCAGAGCCAGCGAGGGGCCTTCCCTCCCCTTCCAGGCTGGGTAAACTTTCTCCTTACTCTGTGGTTACACACAGCAGAGTGACTCTCTTAAAAATGGCATTGCATAAAGGTGAATTCAAAGGTTTTTTACCTGGCCTGGCCTGGCCTGAGCTCCGAACAGAGGTGTCCTCAGCCCAAGCCCTGCTGCTTCAGGGGCACTGGGGAGGGTATCGCATGAACCTCTTCTTGCATTTCCATGGCTGTGCCCACCCGGGGCTGCGCAAAAACACATGAACCGTATGCACACGTCGTGCCTATCTCCAATATCTTAGCATATCTCCTTACTCACATACCTCAGATTTTAGATGGGTTAGGTTTTTAGATGCCCCTGGGTGCTACACAAGTACTGAGTAATGCCCATGGCTAGATGTCCTCTGATATCTTGCC
Organism: Haliaeetus albicilla; assembly: GCF_947461875.1. Classification (NCBI taxonomy): domain Eukaryota; kingdom Metazoa; phylum Chordata; class Aves; order Accipitriformes; family Accipitridae; genus Haliaeetus; species Haliaeetus albicilla. The sequence goes on from NC_091484.1 coordinate 79,065,912, forward strand.
ACCTGTTTATAAGATCTATTGTATCACTGGAAATTTATGGCAGGACTGGTTTGAGGAGCAGATAGCTTCTGGCCACTTTCCTTTAGAAATCCTTAGCATTTTTTATGCGTCATCTTGAAGAGATTTTGAGGAGCTGAGGGAACCAAGAACCAATCGGGCAGGTCACTGGTGCCACCAGAAAGGCACAAAAAGAATGTATGAAAACCATTAAGAGTTTGCCTCCCACTCCAGTGCAGGAGGAGATGTTTCTGCTTCAAGCAGCACAGAGGGATGAGAACTGGAGTCCCCATTTCTGCCTCTCCGCTTGTGCACTCCCTTCAGTTCGGATTAGGCATCCAGATCTTCCATCCTTCAGGCAGGCTTCTCCTTAGATCTCTCTCTTGACCAGGAGGTGTACTGTGGAAGGGACAGCAGTCCCTCAGGAGGAGGGGACAAATTTGAAGCTGAGCCTGAAGCTGAGATCATGTCACGGAGCTGCCTTCCCCCATGCAGCCATCCTGATTCTTTGTACGTCAAAGGACTACCAGTCCGCAAAGCCCCAGAGCACCCGTCTCACTTTCTTATCTCCTGCCACCCCGAGCTGAGCTGTTGGCCGTCAGAAATGTCACTTCCCTGTGACTCTGCCCGACTCCCATTTCCCCCTTATTTCATATATTGCCTGACAGAAGATGATTTAAACTCTCCCCACCTGAAAAAAAGCAAACAAACAAACCCCAACTAAACTCAGCAAGCAAACGCCCTACGGCTAGGGAGGAGTGATTGTCCCTGAATAAGAAGAGGAAGACTGGAGACCAGGTCCTAAGCGGGGTTTGGGGCAGATGCTCTGTGCAGGCAAGTGGCACAGCTCAGCAAGAAGGAAACCCAGAAACTTTCAGCTAATAATGTCTTTGTGCCCCTTTTCCTTGCATGGCACTGCACAAGCGGGGACTTGCAGGCGTGTGGCATGCTACTGCAGGAATTACTACTGTGCATCCCGGAGTCTCCTAGATGTCCCCTGCAGTTAGCCATAGAGGGTGGCACCCCTAAGAAATATTGCAAACACTATTCTTGCACTAAATGCTGCTCAGGCACAAAATTCTTTTGGGGAAACTCATCGTGAATTGTAGGCTGCCTGAGTTGACAACTTGAATTTGGAAAACAGCTAAAAATTTGGAGGGGAAAACAAAGCAGGGAGGGCCAAGGGAGTTCTCCCAAGGTCCTAGAGGTGGAGACATCTAGGGGGTGATGGTATAGCAAATCTCTGCCTCCCTCTTTTGCTTGCCCATAGGTGTGCTGGTGGTGCCTGAAGAGCTATCCCTCCAGCCTTTAGGGAGTGAAGGAGGAAACCTGGAGCAGAGATATGTTCTCCTTTCCATCCTCATGTCCTTTTTCCATTTTTCAAGCAATTGGTGGAGCAGAGCAGAGTTTGTGCAGCTTCAGAGGAGTGAGAAGTTGTAATGGAATCAGGAGAAAAAGGGATAGATACTTTCAATGCCATCTTGGCTTGCAGATTACGCCAAAGCTTGAAGATCTTCCTTCTCTCCCCCCTCCTGAGGAGATCCCACTAATTCTCAGTAAGATCAGAGCAGGTCCCCCCCATTACCAGTTCCCCTTATGATCCACAGGGCTTAACAATACCCCAACACTTCTTCCAGAAACAGAAGTCAGAAATATGCAGAGCATCTCCCGTCATGCATAGGCCCTACCGATGCCTCTGTGGTCAGAGGGTGGGGGGAAATCTGTTAGCCCTTCTGCAGCTCACCAAAGCCTCAGTGTTTCACCTGTGCAAATAACCCCCATGGACCATCCCCCGGGACCAAGAGGACAAGTTAAAAATGGACCATGCAATTTAGCTCCTGCACATCTGTATTCCAGGCAGCAATGAAAGACAGAATGGTGGATCTCCAAAATAGCCTTTGCTTGGCTAAACAACCCCACTGCCAACTGATGGCTGTTTGTCTGTTTTCATTTGTACAGCCCTCAAACCTAATAAACACCTTAGACATTAAAAGAAAACACAAGGAACAACGAGGGTAAGAAAAACCAGGCCATTGACTGCCTTTTTAAATAGATCAGTGTAGAGTTGAGTGGCCAGACCTCTTTCCAAGCACATTCCTGTGCTAACATGAATTCACAGACTGCTCCTGTGTGATCATCTGGCAGGGACGTGGTGCTGTCACTCTGCATCCATCTCTTTGCAGTCCTGTCTGTGGCCTGTCCGGGAGCTGACAACATCCACAGAATAATGCCACATTTGAATTTTTCCAGACAACATTTATTTATTTTTATTATATGACTGATTCCTTTATTGCTGGCTTTTAACTGAAACCGGTCCATCATCATTGTTTCTTCGAAGCACTTACAGGATGAAAAATATTATACCTGGGCTAGGAATAAGGTTTTCCTTACCTTTCCCCCTCTCCTTTCTCTCTACCTCACTGTCCACATATTCCTGCATCTTGCTGAAGCTGCCCTCTCCTTCTACAAAATCTCAGCTTTCATTAAACAAATGCTTTTTCTCCCATCAACCTGCCTAATCCTTGTTTTGGACCTGACACTTGTCCATCCATGTGTCCTGAGGCAACAAGATCCACAGATGAATTTGCACAAGCATCAGCATGGAGTTGTAGATGGGGACAAAAGAAAAAGGTGTATAAGGAAAAAAGAGTGCTACCAAAATGTCTTGTTTAATGGCACATGTTGCCTTATACTGTCTTGAATGGCCTTGCTCCCTACCCTATCACCGTGGTCTTTCATTTCATCCACTTGACATATACGTAGTGCAGAGGCAGACAAAAAACTGCCCAAATTCCATTAGAGCACCAAATTCCAGTGAAAATTAAACTGAGAAATGATCAACTGCATGCACAGGGTTCCCAGGGCAATGCCTTTTTCTACGGCTTCATGGTGTCTAGCATAGGTGTCTGTTGTCTCTTGTCTTGACTATTTAAGTGCTGAAATCCTATAGGCCACCTCTTCCTTTTTAGTGGCCCTTCCAAATTCCTCCTCATGCTTCAAAGAGGCAAAATTTCCTAGGTTACTCAGGGAGAACCAGAGTGGGAGGATCAGAGACGGACTGGCTTCATCTTACTGTGGCTTCTGGCAAAGGGAAAATTAGTTGTGACTCGAAAGTCCCAGAACTCTGCCTTGGTTTTGGAAGCAACCAGCACAGCCGCCAGAATGAGAAATATGAGAAAATGCTCCAACAACCCCTTTTAAATAACACATGAAAAATCCTTGATAAGCACTATATTAGTGATGGAGCCTTAGGTCTTGGCAGAAGGTGGTCATAACAACATGACCAGCATCAAGGAGCAGGATCAAAGTCCCCTTCAGTTCAGTGTTTTGCCTTCAGCAGTGCCTACCGTCCAGTGCTAATGGGAGGGAGAAGAGGGGAAAAAAGAAAAAGGGGGAAAAAAGAAAAAAAAAAACCCACCACACAGTTTGAACATTTCCTAGTTTTACCTTCCCGTCTTCCAGGAGAACACGTTTCAAGGAGTTTACTGTTGCTCCCTGGATCTTTTTCTGTTTGAAAACTGCAAAGGTATTTGAAATTGTGTAAGACATCAGGATCTCAGATCACATTTGCAGATGTCTGCATGGCTCCACTGAGCATTACGAAAATACTGTTCAGAATGAGGTGAAGAAGTGTAATATTTCCTTTTTGGGGAGACAAAAGCCTGGCGTTTGAGTGGTTTTCCCTAGGTAGCTGGAAACAGGAGTTTCTTCATGGGTAAGTGTCTGTATTTTTGCATGTCCTCAAGTATTTGAGCTGTTAATAAGTCAGAGAATAATCTCATTTTCCCGCGGTGCCACATGTAGGCAATGCAAAGACACTTTTTAACCAGTTTCAGGTAACTGAGTGATTGGATCTTGTGTCCTTTGACCTCATTGCCATTTGCACTAACTAGCTCCAGTTAATATAGGTTTTCCATTTTCTTCTTTTGTCAAAAATAGGTAACGGATATGACCCAAAGGGATCATTTCATGTAATTATTAAGCCTCCACTTTCTATAAATAACTTTGAGGAGGGTGGTCTGAATTTCCCAGACTGAAGCACCCCCCTGGAAAGTGCGTTGTCCCCCCGCAGAGCTCTGGATCGGGGCAATTTCACGGGTCAGGGGCTGGAGCCCCGTGACCCAAGGGGGGAAGAGCAGAGGCGAGCGTGGTGTCTGCTCTGACTCCAGCACAGCGCTGCATTAACGAGATATGAAGGGCTCCCAGCTCCAAATCTTCACCTGATTTCTAACCAAGAGAGCCTGGCCACTGTTCTGTAAAGCAGCTAGAGCCTGGCTTAGCTCTAAGCGTAGGAATAATCTCAGATCATTTCAGACAATATCTTAGACAATTTTCTTCTCTTCACTGTGCCATAATTTTGTTGATTTGGGCTCTCTAGGTTGCTTGGCCAGTCAGGGAGGGGAGCGGAGCTCCATGCTGGTGTAGGTAGAGACTGTGAAGCTTTTGCAGTTAGCCCAGCCACAACACAATTGTTGTTTCAAGTTGTTTCATCCATAGGAACATGCCACATCTCTGTCCTATGAAGTGTGTGGGATGCCTGAGGACAGAAGACATCTTCTTCAAGAAATATGCTAAAAGTCAAAGAGAAAGAAAGTACTTGTGCACAGCTACAGGGAAAAAAAAAAAAAAAAAGAAAAAAAAAAAAGACCCGTTCAAGATGCTGCTGCTTCTTAGGATTTCTTTTCTACCTTACTGTTGGAGGTTAATACTCTTACACTAATTGTGTCAGTGTCCCTGTGTGTGATATAAATGTCTCTTGAGCAATTTTATCTGACTTCACACTGAAGAAGATGAGGAGTTTCCAACAATTCTTTGCTAAGTAGTAGGAAAGAGCCCTTCCAGCAATAGCAAAAACCAGGAATGGTAAAATCTTCTAAGACTACAGCTCAAGGGAGTTCATCTTACTATGCGTGTTTTTACTTGGGAATATCCCTGCAAAAAAAAAATCTCCCCATCCCAGAAAGCCCAGCCAGAGCTTTCAAAACACATCTGACGGTTGTTTTCAGCACAATCAGATATAGCTAGGGCAACAAAAAAAAAATCAAAGGACTGTAAGGACTGTCCAGGAATTAAGAGAATACAGTTATTACCATCAACAGGGATGTCAACATCTGGAAAAACTCTATAGCTGAGCAGGTGTGTGTGTGCTGCCTGGGCTGTCTATGTTTCAAGCAGTGTGGTTTCCAGCTAGGAGATGGCCTCCAGAAACCACTTGAAAATAGAACAAACAGAAGCATCTCCTCTTTCCATTAATATTAATGGCCCAGACATTACCCAATTTGAAGCGGAAGCCGGGGCTGATTAAGAAGGGCTTGATCACCAGAGCTCTAATGGAAAAAGATTAGAGCACAACCTCTCTGTGATCTGGGATTGGGACACATCGAACCAGCCCGGCGCAGCGGCAGTGAAGGATGAAGCGGGCTTCTGCACTGGAAAGTTTTCTGCTTGGAAGCTCTGTTGTCCAAATATTTTGCTACCAAATCATAACTAAGCTGCCTTCTGCCAGAACCATGTACACTGATGTGAGCCGTTCGCAAATGACTAAACCAGGGAAAATGAGACAAATACACTGGGGGCAGATGGACTTGGGACCTTGGGGGCAGGTACCCAGCTCTGACATGGCTTCTCTGGGTAACCTTGGGAACACATCTCCTCTGAAGTGATACAGGAAGAAAATATTCTTCCTTAATTTTTACCGTGTTCAGACAAATCTTTTCACTGTGTGCAGACCATCTCCTAGTCCATGTGTACATTTACGCAAGCAGGCTAGCAATATCCATTATCTTCCAGGCATGAGTCAAATCTGGAAGCAGTGAAGTCCTGATTCGGAAATTTCTGTAAAATAAGAACCTACCAGTTTCACCTGATCTTATCTGGACTCCCCAGAGACCACTAGATTAGCAATTAAACATGCAATTGGAAAATGGACTTGGAGCCAGCAGAAGGGAATGTCCTTCCTGGCTGGAGAGACCTGCATAATATTATTAAAAGTCCCAGAACACCCTCTGTGCTGTTTGTCACTCTTTTTTCATTTAAGGAAAATAAACAAGCACACTTAGATATTTGGGCAGTTTCAAGCCAAATTCACTTTTGGGGCTCTCCAGTACCAAGGTGGAGTTATTAATTTTCAGCTGGCCATAGAAATTTAAAAGGCCATAGAGGAGAAAAACCAAATCAAACCAAAAACCTAACCGAAGAAGTTATCACATGGAAGTTTTAAACTCTCTTTCTGTTCTGGTTCCCAGCCCTGTCTGCAGTCCCCCAGGCACCTCCCACATCTCTCACCAGCAGAGTCAGCCTGTGAGCTCTGCCCCGGCCCTGTGTGCCACTCTGTACCAGTCCAACACCAGGAGGAATTAAACAACCTCTCAAGCTTTTCAGAGTTTGAAAAACCTGATTGCCTGACATATTTTGAGGTGATATTTCAGACTCCGGTAACAGGAACATGTTCATCTAAGACAGCTCTAGTATTACAATGTGAGCTGAAAGCACTGCAGGAGAACATTTTTGTGACAAGAATATGACCATTTCTGCTACTACTAATAGTAACATTAGCATTTTATTTATAGGTCTAGTGGTTATGCCATAGATACTGTTTCTTTTCTTTAATTTTGTCTGATGTGTATATATTTGCCTTTTCTTTCACAGGATTATTTTCTAATCATATTTTCTTAAAACATTTTTTCACTAGACTTATTCTGTTTTGTCTTTGTGAATGGTATAAAAATGAGGCAGAAGAACTGGAAGAGTGAAAGTGCTTTGAAAGTACAACTTCCCAAAGAAATAAATTACGAGGCTGATGGGTACATCCGGAGCCTCAAACCTTTCTACTTTCTTTTCCCTGCTCATTTGTTCATTCTGGCTTTGTGGCTCACACAGGAGGAAGCTTGGTCCCCAAAGGCAATTAGGGCAGGCTAGCTTGCATTCACACTGCAGAAAGCAAACCCCTACGGTCTGCAGGGAGGAGACTCTGGAACAAAGTCTCCAAGGGAGCTAACGTGCTTGCTCCAAAGGGAAGCCTGTGAGCAAAGACACATGAATGCAGTGTGGCAATAGACAGACATCTACATCAGTAAGTTAAACAGGGTCTAAGGGTAGTTCCAGGAGCTGGAACCTCACCAATTATACTGTCAAATTGTATAAACAACCCCTGACGTGGATCTGATGTGATCAGCCCCACCAACATGTTCCTGAGCACTGTTTTGGAGTTAGTGTGGTCCAGGGACCATTCCCAATAAGCCCTTTGGGTATCATCATCTTTTCCTGGATGCTAAGGGAGGCTAATGGTATGGACATGGCCAGATCCTGCCGGTTGATCTCAGTGTTAGAGAATCAGCCCCCGGCTCATTTTGTTTGTAAGCATAGATCTGAATGGCCCTGGAAGAAAATGGAAAGGAACCCAAATGGCTGTTTAGCCCCACAGGAAGGCACCCCAGATTTGTGGTAATGTAAAAGGAGAACACAGAAGATGAAGCCCAGGCTTCATCCAGGCCATTGCACGCTGAAGAGAGGGGAAAACGTCAGCTGGTGAGTTCCTTTGCAAGACTGACTGAGTCCTTCCAGACAATTCCTTCTCCATGGGCTCTTCACGTCCTGACTAAAAGCTTGGTAGGCAGATGGGCTGTTTTATCCATAGGGTGTCCTGCATCCGTCATGGCAGATCCCCAGCCCCAAGATGCAACATCTCAGGGCTTTTCAGCACAGTTACCAGTGAGGATGCCTGCCACTTCTGTGTTTGAAACAAGACCCCTCTTGCTTCATCCATCTTCGCAGCGCTTATGTCTGCATCCTGCTGAAATGAGCAAGTGCCTCTAGATACACTATTTTTATTATAGCACTTGAACCTGATCCTGTGACAGAAGTCTATTAATTTTTATTTTATTTCAGTTAATTCCATTGGATTCTACTCTAGTTTATTATCAGACAGAAAAGAGTGCCTAAGCTTCTGAGGCCAGGACTGCTCTTTCTGCTGTTAGCCTCTCCTCTTGCTGGCAAAACATCAGAGTTCACTGAAATGCTATTTTCCTCCTTTTCAGCAGCCTGAACTCCTAACAAATTCAGCTTTCTGTTGTGCACTGTGGCTGTCTCCACCTTGGCCGTTTAGGGGACTCGTCTGGAGAAGCACTTTTAGCTCCCTCTCCGAGCATGAAGCGTGGCCCCCAACCAAAGAACGATGTGGAATCAAAAAGATTTACGAAAATCAGACTAGTCGCCAGAAAGCAATCTGAGAAAAAGTTGGATTGCCTCATTATTATTATTATTATTATTATTATTATTATTGTGGTATTTTGGCAGTAAAATCAAGAGCAAGGAACCGAAAGTTAACTTACACTTCAAGAAGTTGAGCACAAACATTTTAATCTCTCAGGGCTGCTGGAGGTTTCACAATCTCCTCAGCAAACTCTAAACTTGTGCTGCTGATCCAATTTGTCTATCTACCTTTCAACAAATTAGGGAGTTCTCCTAAGAGCCCAGGAATGAGAATCTGAAGAAAACAGCCCTGAAGTAAAGCCTAGGTTTTGATTTCAGAAGCTGGGACAAATCTGAGAAGAAATAAAGGTGGTTTCCCGCCCCCAGATCTTTTTTCCAGTTTTTTGTTCTTTCTTTGATGTGTTTCCTGACTTTCAAGAGCCATGTATGAAAGAGTGAAGGTCCTGCTGTTGCCTCCATGAGGAAAAACTTTTCTTTGCTCTTCTGTGCCCCATACACAAGGTATGATGTGATGATGGCATCAGCGACACATCCCTGACAGACTCCACTCCCATTGCTTTGGTGTTACTATATACCTCATTCAGCCTTTCAGCGTTTTGGAGGTGGTCATGGCTGGAAGATTTTTCATTCAGTGACACCCTTCATTTAGGTACCTCCGTGGAGGCTAAGCTTTAAAATTATGACCGTTTTAACTACTGAGGTCATTGAAACAAGTGCTGGGCAGGATTTTCTGGAGTGCCTCACAGTACAGTTTTACACCACCACATCTGCTGCTTAGGCTGCCCCTCATCTGCTCTACGATGTTATCGCTACCGGTCCTTTCCGAGCTGCCCACAACTCCTTCCTCCTCCTCCGCAGAAGTTACTATGTCCTCGGATGTGCTGGCATAATTGTGCGCTAATTGGTTCCAAACACAGTCCTGACAAAACTGTCTGGTTTTAAACCACAGCAAAAATAGCAAAATTCGCTTCTAAGGTTTCTAAGTTAAGCTAGATAATTTTGGCACGACTGAGTGAGGGTCTGACCACATGTGCCGTTGTGCTGGAAGATGTGAAGGAGTAACGGCTGTGAGCTGGGAAAAGTGACTTTTGTACCCATCTGAGGTGCAACCTCATTGCAACCTAACACAGCTGGAGTATCTTGCAGTGGTGTCTGAGGTCTAAACCTGGGGCTGCTCAACTCCAGTCCCAGTACTATCAGCTGAGGAACTGATGCATCCACAGCTGGAAATGCCATTGTTTTTTTCCATAGACTGCAGAAGGACTCTAGACTGTGCCCTCAAATGCACCCTTAACAAAAGTTTGCAAGGGTTGTCTACACACTTGTTCCAGCACAAGTCTAAACTCATTCCCCAGAAAAGCCACAGGCTGTATTCAGACAGTACAGATACCTGGTACATCCAAAAGAAATGTTTAAGTAAAATATGGGTAGTACAGCCTATGGTGCAGGTTCAAATATTGGGAGGAACTGAAAATATTTCCCACACGGCATCTGCCTACTTACATGAAATGAATACTCAGTCATGTTCTCAGTAGGAAGCAGCCCATCACATGAACATCACCATCACTATTTGAGCTCTGTGACAACATCAGTTGGAGAAAAAGAGAAAATGAGCAAGGAGATATCATTTGCCTTACTGCCAGGCCTGACCCCTTTCTCCTAATGAGATAAACCCCTCACAGCAGGGAGATGTTTAAGTCACAAACTTTTGAAGGCTCTTTGTAAACTGCACTGGATCTGCAGGAGAAATGGAAGAAGCCAGTCTTTGAAATTATTTAGTTTGTCTGATCTTCAGCTTTAAAATATATCCAGACTTACTAGTAATTGACTGAATGGTTCGTCTCCTGACCTGAGGGCTATGGAGCTCATTGCATGTGCTTTTGGATATCAAATCAAAGCAATGAATTCAGACAATATTCACTTTGAAAACTGACTCCTCAGAGGTCCTCACAGAGATGTTAGAAGTCATCTGTGGTCTTCAAGGTACCAATTGCCTACAGCCTGGTCCAGATGATTGCATCCAAAGAATGGCAATGGAAAAGTCAGATCAATTCAGGATAGAAATAACTGATGATCATTACTCCATGAGTATAATTAGTAATTAACCAATGTATTATCCTATGGACTCTATACACAGCTGAGCACAAGCAAAACTCCAGTACAGTCAATGGAGCTACACCATCAGTGAGTGTCTAGTTTCTCCTGTTGTATCTGATTCAACAGGACTATTTTTAGCCTTTTGCTAATGTCCAGAAACCCCTGCTGACAATCTGCACTGCCACCTTGTGTGACTCTGGCTTTTACTTGGCCTTCCTTCAAAATCTTCCCTCTCGGTTTCTGCTGAATATCCCTCCCTTCCAACCGCAGATTGTTCATCTCATAAGAAAATGATTTGATTATGCCCAAAAAACTCATGCTATTCACCCTTGTCTCAGTCTCCCAAATGGACAGCCCTAAGCATCAGGCTCTGATCTCACCCCCTCTTCTGCTGGGGGAAAATCCCTTGTCAGAGCATAGAGGTTTCAGGCTCCCAGACATGGTTTTTACCACAACTGGAATCCCATCTACTTGTTCTCTTCTCTCTATACCCTCTGGCTTGCAGACCCTGTCTTGCTCAGGAACCTGGGGCTAATCAGACCTGACATGAAAAAGATCACAAATTTTGGAATCACTCTCCCTTACGCCCCTGAGCTCTCGTCTTTCACTTGTCTGCTGCTGTGCCTGTTCACTTACAGCCCCAACTGCAGGTCAGGGAGCTTGTCCATGCACAGCGTGTAAACAACTTTCACAGAGAACTCCCTGCAGGGGAAAAGATATCTCGGGGGGGTCTCTGGGGTCTCATATATATTAGGCTCATTCTGCAGGATTTTCTTACGATGAGCACACTTTTAACGTGTCTTTCCTCTGCTTAATTAGTTAACATTTTAGGAACTTAATACACCTTTGAGATTTCTTTGGGTCTGTCAGAATGAGCTGAAATTGTGTTAAAAAATTTTAGAAATTTTGGAGGAGGAAGATGGACCTCTATAGCCACACTCTACTCCTAAGTTGACATAAAATTGCCTGAGAAAACTACTCTAAACCTGCCCAGTATCCTTCCCCGGACATTTTATGCAGACACACAGGCATACATGAGTATGTGGGTGCACGTATGTGTGCACATATGCAGTATCCAGAGGTGAGTGTGCATTGGGCAGATCTAGAACCACACAGTACAAATTTTTCACGTGTTTTGTTTTCCTTTCTGGAGGAATAAGAATCATGGACATGTAAGAGGAGAAACAATCTTATGCAGGCACAGGGATTATTAATTATTTGAGCAACCTACCAGTGTTTTCCCTTCTCTGGCTTCCAAGCCTTTCTAACACCTCATTAGTGAGCTGCGTCTTGGATTCCAGGCACTCACTGGAATCACTGCCCTCATTCCCAGGTCCTGCACCTTCTGTGTTTCTTTCTTCACTAGTCACTCTTTGGGGGAGGAGGGTAGGAAAAGACAAAAAGCAAACCAAAGACTCCTTAGGCTCCAGAACATGATCCTGCATACTTCTTCCTTTGCTGATTTTATTTTATTGGTATGAAAAGAATCTCAGTGTTGGCACTGCAAAGGAGACTGAGAAGACAGGTGAATGGCTGGAGGTGGACAGCCAACATGCTGTGTTTGAATGTCATTCAGAAAATTCGTTGCCATAGTAGGAAACATGATGTATTCCTGTTTTCTTCAACCATTACTAAAGTTTATGATCTTATGTCTTATTACCTTCATTGTTATTGCCATCTCTAGGGCATGGCTTATCTATATGCAAAACCACTCGTGTTCTGTGAGGAGATAAATATCATATATCCACTCCCTTTGACAGATAAGGGCTGTGGTACATATCTTCAATGATACACTTTGAGGGTCAAAGCTATATCATCCATCCTTCACCTTATGCCACCTTAACTAAAATGTAAGATCTCGTTCTATTTCCCGGTGTTCCCTCTTTTGCCCAGGCCACTCTTGGATCCCCAAGGACGCAGCTGTTATTCATTGACATGGTCTGGATGGTGCTTATGGAAGGAAGTGGAGGCTTCAGCTTCTTCCATTTGTTTTTCCCTTAAATCTACCCTTAGGTATATAAACATGCTACTCTACATCCAAACCAGCCTCTGTGGTTTGCCATTGTAGTCAATGAAGATCGTGGCAATAGAGAGCATTAGAGTCTTGTGAACAGCTCATCTCAGTCTAAATGATCTACGATGGTCTAGACCAGGTCAGGGGAATCACACCTCAAAAATGCCTGTTGTTCTTTTTCACCTACAAAGAAAGTGTTAAGATGGCCACCTGAGACATCATTGGTGGTTGAAGGGAAGTAAAGGGAGCTTTACCCTGTGTGACAAACCTAAACCCCATCCAGAAAGGTTTTTTCTCCTTCCTTCAAGGAGAGAAACCATGCCTGCACCAGTGTTTTGTTTTAATGACATCTTGGTGCCGGTTTTGTCATCAAAAAGTACATGGTGAAGAAGAAAACTCAAGGTGCATCATGCGTCCTGAGTGGCAGAGAGTAAGGTTGGCAGGGACATTTGTTCCCCAACCTCCAGATAGCCCATTTGTGTGTCCCCAGTTTGTTGCTGACCCTCTCCCACACACCTTATCATCTCCAGCGGTTGTAGCCAGACAGGTTTGAAAGGACTCCTGACAGGCACAACAGGCCCTTTGACTTTCTGTTTCTCCTTGGCAAACCATTGTCCCCGAGACTACGTACCTTATCTGTGCTAAACCAGGCTTTAAATGCCATGTTGCAGCAACAAAGCCTTCTACAGCGATCCTGAAGGATGTCTCAGTGTCTCAGAAGTCTTCCTACCTTGCACTTCTGGCCTTGAGAACGCAGTAAGCTTTGCCATCAGTCATATGTTTGATTTTAAATTTATATATCCTGATTCCTAGCTATGGAGCTGAGATCAAGGCCCAGATTGTAATTCTGGCGCGTTTATGAAACAGTGAATTGAAACTAGTATGGAACAGAGCGTAATTGCTCTCAGGCTAACAGAAACCTGGCTCACAGCAGTTTAGTTTAATGCAATAAGGTCTCAACTAGAGGAACAGAAGCCTAATAAGAATCTAATTAAGATGATCCTCACAGTGCTTTCAAATGTGATTATAGGCAGACCGGTGCTTTTTTGGATCTAGCAGGAGCATGTGGCTACGGTACCACTCCAGCTGTTCCCTATTCTTCTTTCCACTCGAAGGTACTGCCACACAGCTGCCTGACGTTAAGGGTTCCTACTCCACTGCCTAGTACACACCCAGTCCAGTTTAAAGTAAAGCTGAATGTGAGACTTGATTGAGTTTGCATTGACATGGTTCGGAGGAGTTCATATACCTGGCTTAGCTGCTGAAGCTGTAGTAAGTAGGTAATATCTGAGATGGGTAAAGCAGTTTTAAAAGTGATCAAGAATGGGATTCTCTTAGATATGCCCACTTTATCCAATTATCCCAAGTCATTGGGACTATTCACAGTCAGTGAAGGTCTACTCAATCCAGACAAAGGCACAATTCATCTCCTAAAGCCAGCACCTAGCACAGTCTCTTCTCTCCTTGAAAGTGTCCTTCTCCACTGGCTAGGAAAAGTTTGAGGGGAAATAACACATTGTGAGTTTGATTTCACCCATATCCACACTGTTGGTACCTCTATCTGAACTACAGAACTCAGGCTTCTTCATAGACAGTAGAGAAAAGGGTATTTTTGCATCGTAGTTGGTCTGACCTTTTGGAAATGTCCAGTTTAGGGCAAGAGAAATGGAGATTAAGACTCCAGGGGCTATAATGGGAGCCTGGTATGACTAAATCTGATATAACCCTCTGCATTTAGTAAGAAGAGTTCCCTCTGTTAGCTGAATGGGACATTTTCCACCACCTTCAGAGGAGGCACATGAAGATTGACAAAGATTTTGGTGACAGAAGTCACTCTTGCTCCAAAAGCCATTGGAAATGTCTCCACAGGTCCTCAGCTGGCTAAGGTAACTCAGCTAAGCTGTCCTGGTTATAACTACCAACCTCAGTGGGGATCCTGCTAACTGCAGCCCTAAACACAGGGGCAAGATCTCAAACACTGTGTGCTGGAGAGGTGAGCAACATCACATGAAGAGCTACTACATGGAATGAAGACTTACTACATGGTGCCATATTATAGATGTAATTCTTCACTGTTATACCCTTCTTCACTGCATAACTGTGAAACATCCTTTGTAGTGTAATACAACTCAGAATCTTGGGGATTAACCAGGGACCCACAGTGCAATCTTCTGTATAAATAGAGAGCAAAAAGCAGCCAAGCAGCCACTGGTCCTAAGAGCTTGTCATTTAAGTGAACACAAGCCACAAGACAAGGGTTTATTTTGGCCCATGACTCTATTGTGAGGATCTGAATGCAGTAACTGACACTCAATTCAAATAGAAACAAAAAGGAGAAGAGTAGAGATGGAAGAATGGATGAAAGAAATAGAGAGCCTGGATCAGGGGAAAAACAACACAGAAGTGCCAAGGTCTGGTGCAGCAGTGAAATGAAATCCATGTGTCTGAAAACAAATCCTGCAGCCTGACTGCCATGCAGAAGAACTCTGAAGCAAAAAAAACCAACCCAGTGAACAAACCAAAACTCCCTTTCTGGAGGAGGCTGAGGTCTATACATACAGTGCCATGCTGGGGTCATAGCATAGGGTGCACAACACTCACTAGAGAACCTATCTTGACTCTGCCCTGCCTTTCACAAGGAAACATCACATACACTCAGGCAAACCAGAAGGGAAGCTCTACTATACCAAAGGCTCTTTCTTGCCAGGCCTGACTTTTATGCATCTTCCAGGTAGGACAGGAAGGGATGCTCATTGCTTTCTCATGGATTCCTGCAATCATGCAGGATTTTGGATATACTGAACAACTCCAACCCTCAAGAGATTATAATCAAAGGGTTAGTATTTCTTGCTATCGTAAGTGTGAAATAACCCCTTTTGCTTCATCTGTGATAGAAGTGGAGCAGGTATTGGAGACAGTAGAAACTGGGTCCTTGAAACCGGGACAATGAAGCAAGACACCTGCCTGTTGTCCGCTCTCTATTATGCAGGGAAGCAGGTAAAGACTAAACACTCATAGCAACTCCAAAGCCAATCACTCTAATTGAGATCACCTTTGGTTCCTGTTGATCAGCTGATGCATAACAGGTCCTTAAGGTGCCATAGTTGGTCATTGAAAATTCTCTGTCCTACACCTGTGGGAGGTGTAGATTATATTTTGTTTCTCCCGTGGCCTACTAGATCCTTATGTGAACAGAATTTCAATCTCAACAGTCTGTTGGCAGTGTCATGAGTGCCAATCACATTTAAACATGTTGGAAAAGAGTAGCAGAAGGCATTTTAGCATAACCAACAGCAACAGCTTCTCCTGTGTTGTAGTTATTTTTACTTTTGCCATAAAACTGTCCACAGGTAAAGGTACAAACTGAAGTCACTGGTTTTGGTTACTGGAAGGAGTAGCTCCATTTCATTGATCTGGTTCTTGCTCCTGGTCTCCAGATTGGCTGCAAACTCCATTTTAGCCACGCAAAACCAGCAGCATCAGTCCAATGCAAAACCATGCAGTGATAACCATGCCAGGAATTAACAGATTTTTGCATCAGTGGTCAAATGTTAGAATTAGTTGAGTACTATGTTTATTTATGATTTCTGTTATTGGTATTTACAGCCAGACCAACTTTAAGTCTGGTTTTCCCTGACCATTCCCTCCTTCTTTTCTGCCCAGTTGTGCTACTCAGATGGGATTTGAAAATACTTTCTTAGAAAGCTCAAATCTGTCCTGTACAAATCTGTTTTACAGCACATATTTGTAAATGTAGAGAAGCCCTGTTTATGACTTTTTGAATGGCTGCGGCATAGCAAAGGGGAATATTACAAACTCTGAAGGTTTCAGTAACTTGAGCAGCACATACTAGTAAAGTGGAAAGTCATTGCAGGCAGTGTGCTAATTAAGGTACACAAGAAATGTCTTGCACAAAAGAACAAAGTTGATTCTTTTACATGACCAGTTACAAAATACTAGCTCAGAAGTTAGCATAAACAGACTTTGAACAACACCAGAAGTTGAATAATCCATTAAAAACTGGATTTAGGCAAGGATTGCTTTATTCTCCTCTGCACAGCAATAGGCTGTATGTCAAACACAGGGATTTCCCTTGGCTCAGACCTGAATTAATCGAAGATTCCAGATCGATGATTTGTTCTTGCAAAAAGAAATAGAAATTAGGGGAAAAGAGTCATGTCCAAGTTTGCACTAGGTGCCAGTCATATGATGCAGATGTGAACCTACCAAGTGTTCCTTAGCCATTGGCAATCAGATTTTTGTCTTTGCATCAGTTCTTAGAGTCTTTACAGAGTTTAATGCCTGTATCAGGCAGAGAAGACCGAGAGTTGCAGAGCCACTCTATTGAATCTCCAGATGGAAACAATTTCTTCTATAAACTCGGAGTTATGATTTGGACTATAGAATAATCAAGGTGTGTTATGTGCAAGGCTTATCCCCTATTTTTCTCCATCAATATTTGCTTGTGTTTTATTAAAACCGTAACACCCTGATTGCGATCAGGTAACCCAGACTGGAAACTGAACTGCATTTGTATTCTTGGTGTCTGCCTGCCACTGGAGGTTAATGTTTCCTGCCTTACACATTAATACCATGCCAGTTATGCTTGATTACGTATTACTGCTTCAAGCAGAAAAAGTGTAGAACAAAGTGATTGTTTTAATCATCAGAAAGGTGGTTTGCAAGTAAGGAAGGAATAGAAAAAAGCCTCATCATTTATTCAGGAGTGATTTTCCTCTTCAATGTCATTCTGGCTTCCTATACATTTTGAGGTATGACCCTCCAGAATTGGGGACAGCTGACTTCTGTAAACGCTAAAGCTGAGGGACAGGGCTAGAAGTTCACTGATACAGACCGGCATCTTTAGGGACCACTTTGTGTCCCTAAGGAATCCCTAACAAAGTTTCACAGACAGGAAAAGACCTGCCACAACAAATCTTTTGTCCCAGGTGGTTCCCACGATGCCCTAGGAGATCAGACTGGGAGAAAAATGCTTCTGGTCTGTTCTCATTTGGCCATTCACTTCAGTGCCCTTGCAGGACTCCTTTTAACAAGATTATCTGGTCTAGCTAAAATGAGCTCAAAAGAAGATCATGACGCAGTCCTTATCTTGAAGAGCACATGGCTGACATCTAAGGAGAGACACTAAAACGATAACACTGCTCAGCACAGCAGCAGCAGCTGGTGACCAAACCATTGCCAGACCCTTTCCTTCCTCGTTCTGCTCCACTCTTCCTAAACTTTGGACAAGGAGGAATTCAGGGATATTTCTCAATCTGTAATGAGGTTGAGGATGAAGTCGAAGGAAAATGTGTTTACTGTATTCTTACCCAGCCATCCAGTTCTACACCTATTAAGGGCTTTTGTTAACTAGTTGGCTTGAATCAAGTGAACGCAGAAGTCTTAATGAGGCTGAAGGTAAAAACAAAGGTGTTTTCAATATGGAGAGAGACATTTTAGAGAAGACCTTTTGTAATCCTTCACTAAATATTTAAATGTTTATAACACAGTACAAGGAGGGCAGCACAGCTGCTTTGCTCTGGGATCACTGCCGTTGCTGTCTGCTGGGTACAAGGACAACAAAACCTCCTCACACCAATCTCAGGCACACAGGGCATGTGCACTCTGAACGTCCCTTTGCACAACCGAATTTTTCCCAGAATGGCAGAGACCATTCTGTTTGGACAGAAAGCAGAGTGAAGGCAGACTTCAAGAAAATGATCCTTTCCTACATTAATTCACAAAAAAAGAAAGGGAGATGATAGAAAATACTCTCCAGTTGCACAACACCCATGATCAACCCCTTTTCTAACAAATGCTGGAGTGTCTCCATTGAATGAAACCTTGCAGCATGGGAGATTCAATAGTGTTCACAGTTTGGCTGAAACACTCACAAAGGCTCTAAAAGGTGGTCAAAGAGTTCATCCTGTCTCCAAGCTTTATGTGGGTTCCTTGATTACTAGCTACTGGCTGAAAATGTTAATCTAATCTGATTTTGCTTTCATCTTAAATTCCATCCCAAACTGAGAAACCTTCCCCCCCTGCCATGGGAAGCTTGAAAAAGTATTACAGGGTCACTAAAACATTTGGTTTACATAAGTCAGCATCAGCCAGCAAAAAAAAAAAAAATTTTTTTTTTTTTTAAACCTTAACCCTCCTTATGTTGGGGAATAAGGTACAATACAGAGCTTCTAGGGACATTTAGTAAGGCTTTGCCATAGAGGCCTGCTCTTTTCTGCTGACATTAATGGAAAAATTCATGCTGCATTCAGCAAAAGCCATCTTATGCCATTAGGACATGTTTATAGCTATGGCATGTGCAGACAGTGTGATGCAGAAATCACCAGACTAGCAGAGACCTACACATCACAGCCTGGGACCACACAAGGTGGCAAGCCTGGACCTGGAAGTCTGGGGCCACGTTCATGCCATGCTGTACCAGTTGGTTATGTTGCTCCTGGAGCTATGAGATTGACTGCAGAGTCAGCACAGGCATCTCTGAACCAGTTCCAGAGCCCAGACACTTACAGATGGCTCATTTAATTATACATTCATGGTATAAACATGTCCTGAGTTCAAATGTGCCATAGAAATGATGAGCTGTGATGATCCCAACATCAATTTCATTACAAATCTAAGCTCTCTTTTATGTTCAAATAGTAAGATGCTCCTTAACTAAAATACCTCTGATACAAAAGACTAGTAAAAAGAGACAAAATATATATTTTTAAAAAGTTATCAAGGAATAATATCAAACTCACCCTCTCACGCTATCAAACTCTAGGGATCTAGAAAGGACATTGGAGCGAGTACACAAGTGATTTCCTCCACAGAAACCAGAATCTATGATTATTAGTCGACTCCAGGCTTAAACCTGCATCCCCAAGTGTTCGCTGAGGACAAATCCATAAGCTCATGTAATAAGGAAAACAAGAATAATTCTTCATGGTTTATTTAACAACCACAGCAACAGCAGGAGTCAAATTTCAAGAGACTGTAATGACTCTACAGAGTAAACTTAGTATAACAAATAGATTGTCAGGAACCACAACCCACCGACTAGTAGCAGAGGAAGAGACTTCAGACAGATTTTCCAAAGTGATTACTTAGTCTTTCTTTTTGATGTTCAGACTGGCGACACTTGAAAGGCTTTCAATTTTCTAAGGACAGAATTTCACAACTTTCTAAAAATCAGGTCTTATTAAACACCTTTAAATGATGATTTAAAGCTTAGGGGTTATTAATTCAGGTTGAGAAGGGAAATAAAAATCTGTTAACCATGCTGCAATCACAGCTGATCCAAAATAACGTAACACCACTTAACGCTGCTATACCAATTAATGCCAGCTGCTAAGCAGTACACCATTCACTTTATTTGCCCAGGACCAGGACTTACAGCTGGGGTCTGGGATGTGGGTACATAACAAGTTTGTTGCAATAGATTCTCCAGTTCTCTGTGTCAGCTATGATTAGCAGCCCAGGGTCAGACCTTCCCGATCCAGAGAGTTTTATGTTTTTAGCCATTGCCGGCACAATACAGATAAGCCGTCCATGCCGTTATTTATTTGTGACTGAAAACAAGGCATGGGAGAACGTGCCAGTGAGAATGCTGTGTTCCCACAGCCTTCTTGCGTAAATATTTCTCTTTTGTCAGCAATAAAAGGTCTGGGATGCTGATGCAGAAGATAAGAGTGCAGCTGTGCCAGCTCTGCAGACTTGAAGCAGATGGACCGTGCGTGTGTGTGTTCAGTCCTGCTAAAGGAGAAAGAGAGATATGGGAAAGAAGTGGCTCCTACAAGTGTGAGCTGCACTTTGGAGCAGTAGTTATTTCCCACTGGCTTTCGACAAGAAGCCTGACCTCTCTTGCACTTGCAAGACCCAGTAAGTAACGCAATGTCCTCTTCTTAAAAAGGCCTGATCTGATTCAGCTCACTATTTAAACACCTTTCTCGGTCCCAGAACGATACATCTGGAGCTGTAGTTGTTTAAGAGAGAGGAAAATGCCCCCCCCCCCCCCAGGATGCTGATGATGGTAGAGGTGTCTCCAATGCCATGTTTTGGTATTGTTATCAAGCCTGGAAGAAGTGTAATTCAGGGTTCACACTGTCTCACACCAGCTACTGCAGAGCTTCTTCCAGCTGCACTTGAAGTATGTGATGTTGGCCTATATGAGAGCCTGGAAAAGGGACTGGGAATTTGGTCCAGTCTTGCAGATCCACAAAGACCTGCAGCCAAACGGGAAAATCTTAACATGCACAAAAATCCATGTGCAAGCACACCTAGGAAATAGGTATTTACATGCACAGTAATGCCTGTGTATTTAAATAGGCAGATGCATAAGAGCACATACAGATTGATGCAAGTACATTTTCACTTCTGTATGCAAATTTGTGGTTAATGTAATTATACCATATTTGCTCTAGTGATACTGTACCAATTTTCCCTGGACCTTATAGTATGCCTAGTCATACAATATTTGTTTTACGTTGCTTCTTATGATGGTGAGAGCATGTCTAGGGCTCATCTAACTAAAACCATCTGCATACACAGGCACATACATGGATGAACACATGTGTATACACACATGTACATAGGTATACATTTCTGTGTACCTAAGGGCATGTGCTTGTTCTTTCACAGACACTTCGTCTCTATTAATCTATCTGTATATGTATACACCCTCATTTGTCTACAGATACACACATATATTTATGATGATTTTCTTCCTATGGGAATAAAAGGAGAGTCAATTTTTAAAAGGTGTACTACTACAACACAATTGAAATTTTTAATGATAAAATTGTGCTTTTTACAGACTTTTTCTATAAGGAAATTTCCAGCCTCCATTCAGTTATACAGTTGTCCATTTTTTCCTGATATTTCTGATGTTTTCCCAAAGCTGACAATGAAAACAGCTCTTACTTCCAGTCAATTCCACCTTATATCTCTCATGCTCTGAGTGGATTTTAATGGATATTTCAGTTACTAGTATCACAAGGGACATAAGCTGCTTTGAAATAAATGTGCTGTTTCCACTATTTTTTAAAGTAAAAAGAAAGGGGGAAAAAAGAGAAAAAGAACACTAGTTTTGATCTTGATGACTGTTTGGCCCATATAAGCTCATTGGATTTACACTACTTGGATATGTAGCAATTCAGTTACGCCAAAGCCAAATATTGTACTGCACCCTGCTTTCTTCATTATCTATTGTCTCTGATGTTTGACTGGAGAAAGGTATTTTTTCATTGATTCTATGGCTTTATTCTCTGCACTGTACTGATGGGATATTGCTACATCTTGCAAAATGTAAGTAATCTTTTCCTGGTTCCACTTTTTGTTTCTCAGTATCCTCTTGCAGGTGTGGGGTTCATGAGAAACAGACTTGTTCTGATGTATTGACACAGCTGCTGGAAAAAAATCAGTTTTTAAAGTAAAATATGACTCAGAGGAGCAAGACGCTGAGCCTTTGAAGCTGGATTCTTATCTTGCTGACATCTGTATAAATCCAGAATGCTTCTTTAGAGATGCACTAGGTCAACAGGAAGGTCCTTGGGACTTTTCCTTTCTGGTGGTGTCTTTCTGGGTGATTCTTTATACACGACTTCATGGCTCTGATTCCTTTCCCAAACTCTATCTATTTTGAGGGTGTTATCCCAATCTCCATGCTGCTGGTCCAGAGGATATTATGTCATATCTGATGCCTCTGTGCAGATGTCCTTGGTGCCTGGGAACATCTTTAAAGGTTTTTATGTGAGCCACCTCAATGGAGATGGTTCACCTTAAGGGAGATGGTTTATGTAAAAGCAGCAGTAACACATACATGCAGTTTCTCCTGCTGTTCTTCTCTTTCATAATGTCTGATACCGCAAGATCATACAATGACCAGGAAGCTCCACGGCCTTCAGCTACATATCTCCCTCCTCCATATAGCAAGAGGAACCATGGATCTGTCCCTGCTCTCCCAAAATCCTGTGGGACTCCAGCTGATATTCTCATTCTCCACAAAGCAATTGTGTGGGACTTCAAAGCATCGCTCACTATTACAGGGTGCTCGCCATGAAACTGAAGTGGCTGAAACCTATGCAAAATAAACCCAAAGTTAGTTGATACTGGTAACGTAGATCAGCTTGTAGGCAACTGCTGAGCATCAAATCTTCAGTCATAGAAAAAGGGATTGAACCAGCTTATGGCTTCCCTGTGTTTTCTCCATTCCCAGCCTTTTTGTATCTATCTCCTTTGCTCAGTTAAGTCCTTCTTAGGGCTTTTCAGTAGAGTCATCAGTGTATGACAGTGGCTCACAATGGACTCTGGATGTAGACTCAGAGGCAATTTCTTCCCCTACCCTAGTACTTTTCCCCCATCTCCTATAGAGAATCAAACTTCCCTTCATGTTCACATTTTGAGTAGTCAAGACTGGTCTAAATATTTTTGAAAGAACAACCACAGTAGCTGGTTATCACACTAGTGGCTCTAGGAGAAGGTAAACAAATTAACCTTAAAATAATTAAGAATGATATGGGCAGGTCCTCAGACTTCTCTACTTTCTATGAAAAGAAAATTGTTTTATTAATACTCTTTTCAGGTAGTCTTCCTGCCTTTAACACAAAATCTAGATTTTTTTTTTTTCCCCCAGACATTCAATTTATGAAAAAAAGTAGTATTCAGGCCAAACATCAACATATCTTTATGAAGAAAGGCTGACACAACCATTTCTGGCAATGGAAAATTTTCTTTGTTTCCTCAATGGACAGGTCTTAGAGCTAAACTACATTTCCCAGGATTCAGCTGTGTTCATTTACATGTTTTTCTGTAGCGAATTATGGGAAATACTGTCAATGCCATGGGTCCAGCCCATGGAGGAGAGTGGGAACATCTAAGCTTCAGTGTCCCTCAGGCTCTGCAGCCACATTTGGTTCTTGGTCAAAGTATTTTGGTGTTTGAGTTTTTGACAAACAAAACAAAATGCCATTCCCCTCCCATTTTCCTGAGGAAAAGTTCATTTGTTATTGTTCTTAACAACTCTCTACAGAAATTTCTTTCTTTTTTCTTTTTTCCTTACTCTTATCCAATTGAATAGGAAAATTCCTCAGCACAGGCATTGCCTCAGGACCAGAAGCCCTGAAATGATTAAAGGACAACCCTTTCTGCCTTGCCACTTAAATTTGATCGGTTTCTCATGCAACACACCAAGGCTTTTTTTCCAGATCAGCTAAAGCTGAAACATCCCTTTTGTGTGCCACAAGGAAATTCTGGTCTCACAAAGAACCGTGCAACCTGGTGACAAAATTAGAAGTCACGGGATGGGGGGGGAGGGAGGAATAATGGAGGAAAAGCATCCTCCAGCTCTGGCAGAGCTGGAAGAATTAATCCCCTGAAATTCTGCTGTTTACTCAGGAAAGGAACACAAGGCTTTTTTTTTTTTTTTTTCCTCTCTGAGGAAACCAGAGAACAGTTTTAAAAATACCAAACCTTCAGCATTTTCACTTAATTACAGAGTAGGAGTTGGTGAGGGCACAGCATGGCTTCTTTTTTGTGCTGCTGGCTGCATTTTTTGGTGGCTGTTGTTTCATTTTAATGTTTTAGGCTTAGATTTTGTTTTGTTTTTTCTGGTTTGCCTTCTATTTTGGACACGTTCTGCAGCAACTCTATCCTTCAGTTTGGGAAATTTTTGGGGCTTTCGTTCAAGTTTTGTGAAGACTTCATTGTCTGAATGCTGTAGAGACTCAAATAACACAGCCTAGGCAGTGGCTGGAGTGTTCACAGGTACCGAGAAAAGAGGTTAAACACGTAGAATGGGGAGGGGGATCATTACAAACACTTAAAATAGAGGTCTTCCAAGCCTCTGGGGAGATACTGCAATTCTTTATCTAAAACTCTTTTTGTATATGTGTAACTGCAAATAAATCCTTGTGCATGTAAGCCTGTCTCAATGTCTCTCCTGCAAGACGTGGCTGTATTTCACCAAACTTCAGCTGTGCAAAGCCGATATGGAAGGGTTTGCCAGGGAACCAGGTGCCAGAAGAGAAACTGCAGCATCTGTTGGCCATGGGAGCAGAGAGGCTGAGTGTGGACTGGTAGTGTGAAAATCACTGGTGGCGTAGCCATGCACATCGTTCTCAGGCTGTGTAGGGTCAGCAGCAGAGCTCCCCATTGGCCTGGAGCAGTGGTGGTCGCTCAGTTAGACTAAACTGCATTCAACACCCCATTTTCTCCAAATCTGTTGCTCTTTTCCTTATCTGTCCAACTCCAAAACAACAAAAAACATAGGGAGGTCGACATAAACCACCTACAAAACTCACCCTAGATCCCTTCTCTTTGCCCTGCAGATGTATATTTCACCAAGCGTCATAGTTCTGGCTTCCTCCCAGCAGGATGACCCCTAAAATCCAAAACTTAAAATACTTTCTTAAAAAAAAAACCAACACAAAACAATAAACACATATTTGTACAGGCTGCTTACATGTCCCTTGGAAGAAAATACCTTCTTAGAGACTTTACAGTTGTCCAAGAGCTCCAGACTTTTATTTGCTTTTCCTCTTCAATAAGAAAGAAATACAAAAAAAAATGCAAAGGCTTTCAATCCCATCAGATGTTTTTTTAAAATATGGGCATGCTTTAAATGTCTTAATAACATGTCTGCGTCTTGAATTCTTGGAGTCTTGAGGAAACTACCTAGCTAAGTGGAAATGTAAATAAAGGCCATTTGCAGCTAACAAAATGAATAATGGCATTTTGCATTACCGAGCAATCCCAGATAGCTAGGCCTGCCTATTACCACCCTCTTTGATTGCTCAGCCAGACCACAGAGTCCCCTGCGAGCCAAGAGCCATCCCCTCTCCTGCAGTTACAGCAACCTCCAAAAGATGATCGTAGCTGGTGGTTTATTTCATGCAGCCGTTGATTGCTCCAGTGACAAAGTATAGCAGAGCCCCTATGGTTGGGCTTCAGGATGAAAGAACCCCATACTTACAGGATCTGCCTTTTCCCAGTTACTCCCTTTTGCAGTCCTAGCACACCAACCACACTCCATACAGTTGCACTTATTTTTATCTTGTCCAGCAGCAGCATGAGAGGGAGAAAGGGGAAAGAAGAGGGAAAAGGGAACAGATCCTCATCATTTTTTTCCTTTCTGTAAGGCTCATTTCTTCCAACAATGAACATTAAGGTACTAAACAGCTCATGCAGGGCCCCAGTCAGTTCCCACAGCTGTTTCCAGACATCTTAGTTTGCTGACCTCAAGAAATAGCCTGATAGTAGGCTCAAAATGACAACAAGCATATTAATGTTTGTATTATGACTATTAATAATACTGCTATTTTAGCTCCCTAAAGACCAGAACCCATTTTGCCAGGCAACGCACAAGCTGTGAGGACCACATCCTGGTCATCTGCCCAACACACAACTTGGCTACTATGGTACCTAAGGGAGAGAGGGCAATGAATCATTCAGGCAGTGGGGGGATTTTACCTAACGTCAGGCCACAGGCTCTACTAACTCCTGATCAAGAGTAATAAATAGACACATCCAGAGGATGCTGCTGTGATGACCAGACCAGGTGGGATTCATCAGTCTATGACGCCCATCTATTCCTGTTGACTGCATGAGGAGCACCAGTAAATACCTGATATTGGACTCTTAATATTTAGATAACTGAAGTTAGGTAAGATGAATCCCACCATTTCTGTCCAGGACTGCCAGACCCTGGCTTCTCCACAGTCACTGGAGAAGAATGGATGTGACCTCTGTAGCAGGCAGATTGATGCAGCTGTCAGGAAAAAAAACCCACATGTGGTCCTAGAAAGCCTGCAGTCTCAAAAGACACAAAAAGCAAAAGGACGGAGAAAAAAGATGACATATTTTGCTTAAAGCCAGTGTGAAAGCTGAGACAGGAAAATTCAGATGAAGGTACATCAGACGTTATAAAGATAAGTAGTTTTCAGTCACTCCTCTATAAAAATGTGCAAAATCCATAAATTCTTCCAAAGATATCTTCCATGTTGTGCAGATGCCTAGGGAGGTGCTTGTCCTCATCCTTGGAATGACGGTCTGAGAACATTCAGCTAAATTTCACCCTCCCATGCTAAGCACTTCCACTGTATTGAAAAGGGATTGTTTAGGCTGTGAATGAGGTCAGGTTTTGTCCCATAAGCCAGTCAAACACAGGCAAACAATATTCCTAACACTTACCCTCCAAAGGGGTTCTAGCCAAATTTTAGACATCTGCATTTTCTCACCTAGTATAAACTATGCATCTCAGTGTCCACTGTAATGAGCAGGGCTATGTCCGTGAGGCAATATGAGATGAGATCAATAACCTCCATAAGGAATCTATTAGTCTTCACTTACCCTAGAGGAGCCTGAATGATGAACTGGGGCTAGAGAAAGTCCCTTTGTTAGATCAACAAGTGTAACTACGAGCTCCCCTCATCAGCACATTTTAATGGCACCAAAACCACTCCCTGTTGTCTCTTCAACAGCTTGTCATATGCCTGGAAAAATTACTTCATGTCTCACGATCTTGAAGGTAACTTTCTCATCTGACTGGCTTCGCTTGTTCAACCTGAATGTCTGGAGGAAGAAAAATAACGAGCAACGCTCGTTACTGTCCAAAGTCTCCCTGAGCCAGGGTAAAGCTGTTGATGGAAGTCCGCATAAGCGTGAAAGACTAGAAAACTGGGAGTTCAGTATTGGTCAACATGAACATGCCATGACCTAACTGTCTAACACATAGTGAGCAGCTGTGTCAATGAAGCAGAAGGTCTGAGCGTGTCCAATGTAATGAACTGTGCGTACCTGGAAACCTGAAAGAGTGACAAAGTAGTAACTAGGTAGGAGAAGGGAGAACGCGTGCGTGGTTAAGGCAGGCAGCTGATGAGGGGTTGCAGGCTAGACACAGGGTAGAATTGTGCTTCGTAGTGGGCTGCGATAACATATGATTCATGTGAAAGAATCCATTTTTAAGGAAAACAAAAATCCATCCATAGGAAGAAGTAGTTCATATCAAGTTTACTACTTGATTATGATGGGGATTTTCTTACTTGCTGCTTTTCACCAAGAAAGAAGTCTGAGTTGCAAATCACAAATTGAGCTATGTGGCTGAACAAAGCTGAGTCGAGGTCCTTTAAAAGATGGGATTAAGAGCATCTTCTGAAGCAGAGGGTAAATGAACAACCATATAGAACAGTACCAGAGGGGCTGGTACTCAATTAAGTAGAGATCAGTACCCTGATCTGCTTGGAAGGTCAGTAGTGAGCAGTGGCAGCATCAGAATTTTCAGGAAATCACCAACATTTTCACAAACCCTAAGGTGAACTAGACTAAAGCCTCTTGATGGTACAGAAGTTAAGGATTTGAATTATGGGAGACAAAGCTATGATTTGAAGTCCTGCCTCCCCCTAAGGCCAGCAGGTAACGGGCATATGTGAGAAGATGGATGGGGTGAAAGTTATCATGGTGCCAAAGGGAAGGCATGCTTTTCCTTCTGTAAAGCCTAAAAAGAACAGAGCTCTTCTTCTACTCACTAAGCTAGACTCAGGAGAGCAAAAAGGAGGGGGAAGGGAAGGGAAGGGAAGGGAAGGGAAGGGAAGGGAAGGGAAGGGAAGGGAAGGGAAGGGAAGGGGACAGGAGAGGAGAGGAGAGGAGAAGAGAAGAGAAGAGAAGAGAAGAGAAGAGAAGAGAAGAGAAGAGAAGAGAGAAAAGAGAAGAAAAGAGAAGGAAAGGAAAGAGAAGGAAAGGAAAGGAAAGGAAAGGGAAGGAAAGAGAAGAGAAGAGAAGAGAAGAGAAGAGAAGAGAAGAGAAGAGAAGAGAAGAAGAGAAAAGAAAAGAAAAGAAAAGAAAAGAAAAGAAAAGAAAAGAAAAGAAAAGAGAAAAGAAAAAAACCTAAACCAAACCAGCAGTACTGCTTCACAGCTTCTGAGCTAGGGTCACCTAGTATCAGCCTGATCCACCATAACTGATGCAAGTCCTGCTGTTGATTTTCGTGGGCATTGATGACATCATACTAGAGGAGAGAGATTCCCCTGTGACGAGGGATGTATCCACTTTAAGACTCAACGCAGCACTTCATGGATTGCCTAGCAGACGGAACTAGACATCCGCTTGAAGCACAGCCTTCTCTGTAGACATGATTGAGGTTTAACACACACAGCAGAAAAGCAAAGGAGACAAAAAGGAGTTGGATGTCACGCTTCCAGCCTCCTGAATGCCACTTAAGAGAGCCTCATATTCTATGCCATAACCCAGACACAAGACTTGCATTTTCTAGCACTCACACATAAAACCACACTCCCAAAAGAAGCTGGGGTTGTACCTATGTCATTACAGCAATTGTAGGCACAGAGCAGGGACTTAAAGTATAGGTGGCTTTTTTTGCAGCATAGTAAACTGCTGTCCCTTCTAATTAAAGGTAATAAAAGCAGTCATTTGTGTGAGAAGATTTTTCAAAATTTAAGCCCTCAAATTCTCAGCTCCTAAACCAGTATCACAATGGCCCACATAGATTCTTATTATTACTAAAATTATGGTCTACCTTGAACTGTACAAATGCAGAGTAAGGGGGAAAAGAAATGAGAGAGCTATTGCCCATCCCCAAAGATCAGCTAAATCCCAGGAAACTCTACAGGTAGCCAAGCTGTCCTCTCCTTAAACACTTCTAGATGGGTACCTCACAGCCCTGTCCACAGAAGGCTGATAGCAGAACATAGAAGATGATATTGCAGGAAACTAATGCTCCCTACTTATACAGTACAGAAATACTGATATAAAGGAAATTGCATGGAGAGTAAAGGCCCATCTGGCAAGAGTAGGAGTAGCAGAACTGAGCCCTTTACTAAGAATCCAGCCCAGGTTACATGTCAAAGTCTAAGAAAGTTGGCTAATAGTACTTGGAAGTTACTAAAGCAGTCAGAATTTAATTTGGCCTTGCAACTAATAACAGAATTCTGATAATACAGACATAAAATCAATAGTTCCCACCCCACCACCCTACAGGAGGTTATATCACTTTAGCCCTTGCTCCTGACAGTATCCCTATGCCATAAATGAGTTTAACTGCTCCCCCTAAAATCAGGTCCTTGACAACTGTGCCTTTGAGTCTAGTGGAGCCACTGCTGGAATAATATTTCTGCCAATATGGGACAGGACGCTGGGTTCTGGTTTTAGTGCCGTTTGCTTTGTGAGGCTCTGCTGGGTGACTGGCCCCATTGTTCAATATTGAGGCGGATACTCTGAGTCACTTCTTGTAGAAAATCTGTTTTCTATAAAGAACTGACAACCCCATGAGTCATTTACCTTTGTTACCAGTTGGAACCAAAGGGATGATGGAGGACAGGGTATTGAAAGCAGAAGCTGGCTTCCTCTGGGAGATAGTGAATTGGATCTTCAGCACAGCCCAAAGCAAAAGGAGCTCCAGAAAGGACACACACAAGCCCTGTTCTAATGAACCAGATTTGGGCTAGCAGTTTCTCTGGCCCAGAAATAAGGTGGAGAGCTATTATGAGTTGCTGAGGGAAAACATGCCTCAGAGACAGCCCTAAAACACTAACCAGGCCATGGGCGTAACCCCATTTCCCATGGGGTTTAGCCCGTACTTCTCACCTTAAATTACTCCATGGAGGTCATACTCAGGCGAACAGACTTCTTAAATGTCATGTATCATGTCACACATCCAGCATGACCCTCCAAAGTAGTTCCTATCTCGCTGTTTCCTCTAGCTAGTCTGGGACATCATGTATTTACAGGGTGGAACCACAGATTCTTTTCTTCTCCATGATCATATGTGTCCAATTCTATTTTGATCTACTGGATCCAGTGCCTCACATCCTGGAGTGGAGAAAGACCATGGCATTGCACAGTTGTTTTTGATCCACAGCCTGTCATAGGGCCTTCTTTGCATCTCCAGCCTGACTTTGCAAAGACCCTAAATCCTTCTATGACGTGGCCTTACATGCTGAACGTGCACCCAGCTCCCCAAACATGTTCCTACCATGTGCTGTCCTACAGGGCATCTCCCCTTAAAAGATCTGCTCATTGAAAAGATGCTCATGGCACACCAGTAATAAGTGATTGCACCTTTGTTCACATACTGATCCAGCTACTTTAGCCAAGATTTGGAGAAATGGTAAGCGAGCGCGGCCTCTTTCCCACTCTTCTTTGCTTAATCCTCACCTATCTGGCTGGATGTGAACAGATCCAGAGCCTGCACAGACTGCTCTGGGTTGTTTGGACATTATCCCTCCTTCTTCCTCTAAATCACAGACATGCAGTCCAAGACAAAGTCTAACCCATTGCTGGCAACAAAAGGCATCTAAAAACATTCCTGCTGCAACATCCTCCCGATTTCTCAGCTCTGCACTGAGCTCTAGGAGAAATGCTATCTGATTGCCTGAACATGGAAATGCCTGTATTCACAGTCTGGGTCTGGATGGGATTCCCTTTGTGGCTTCAGAAAACCCCTGTCTGAGAAAAGATAATAACTGGAGAAGAGCCCAAGCCACAGAACTGGGATCTGAACTCCTCTGCTTAGATCTGTTCATCTGCTCCCTCCTGCAGGAGCAAAACTGCTGCAAGGCACCTGCTGAATGAAACTGATGCTTGGCGTAGAGGGAAACAGCTTTGCAATGATTAAAGCCAGTTGCGCTCAGCCGCAGAGGAAATCATTCTGCTTCCATGGCCTTTCGGGGGTTGATTTCATATGACGTGAACGCTCCGCCTTGCTGAGTTTGTTTTCTGCCTGGTCTCCTAAGGACATGGGGGTATGTGCTCTGACTGTGACTTGATGCATGTAGGAACGCCTCTCTGTCCCCTTGCTGCATCCCCTCACAGCTTTCATCCCATGTGCCAATGGCAGATAAACTTGAGATAAACTCCCACAAGCTTCTACGCAGCTTAGTGAATATCCACATCCAAATAGAGCCAAGAGGCTTGACAACTTCTCCCGTCTAGAGAAAAGATGTGATGAGAGCTCCAACTTTATTAATGACCAACGAGATCACATGGAGGAAGATTTATGGAGGCTGTAACTAAGATAAATTGGTTGGAAGAATCCACTCCCAGTCCCAGAGGAGCCCCTGGTACTCTATCAGGTAGAAGCTCACACATGGCCTCCTGTATGATTCAGTGAAAAAAATCAACCAGCCTTGAAACACACTGGAGACCAGACATCCTGGTTTCCACTGTGCATAAAATGGCTTTATTTTGTATGTGTGGAGCAATTTTTGGTCAGCTACGGTTTCTGAGCTGCGAGACAACTAGTGACACATTTTCAGGCATTTTCCTTGAATCCTTGAAAGGTGAAAGATCTTTTTAGCTAAAAGAAGGTTTATTTTTAATAAAAGTGAACAGAAGGCGGCGGGGGCGTAAAGTCGCTCTGTACTCACGTAACTCCAGGGTCCAGGATTTGAAAAAAACTAGGATTAACCAATTTGGTCTTAGTGAATTTCCACAATTCGCTGCCAATTCTGCTTTGAAATAAAGGTCATTACAAGCACTGACAAATATGACCCTCTTCTCGCCAAAATAAGTTTAACTGGATTTCTGTGGTGTATGCTCAGCACTCTGAGAAGATCAACTTCTGCAGAAAACATTAAAAAAAACATAAAAAAAAACATCAAGGAGCAAGACATTCCTGTAAAGGTTTCCATAAAAATATATCTCAGGATATGAGCCAGCTGCAAAATTGAGCACTGAAGAGATAACCTTTCGGAGATGTCAAATATGTTGTCCCCAGAAAGGAGA
Organism: Haliaeetus albicilla; assembly: GCF_947461875.1. Classification (NCBI taxonomy): domain Eukaryota; kingdom Metazoa; phylum Chordata; class Aves; order Accipitriformes; family Accipitridae; genus Haliaeetus; species Haliaeetus albicilla. The sequence goes on from NC_091484.1 coordinate 79,097,965, forward strand.
TTTCATGTTCCCGTTGATGACAAACTGTTGCTATCAGATGAGATAACTCCTCTGTGCCTGACTTGCAGAAATTGTAGAAGGATTAATAGGGATTGGCATTCATCATTAAAAGGGGAAGAAGTGCTTGGATGGTATGGCCATTTTCAGGCTGAGATGCAAGTTGGATTGTGAGTTATATGAGCAACACAGAATTATACACAACAACATATACCAGTGAGTGGATTGTGTGTGCCTCTGTGTAATTTATTGCCATCTCATTGATGTGGTCAGATTGGAGTATTATTCGTAGGCATATTACAAATCTTTGCTGGCTTTAAGAAAAGGAAACATTTACATTGGCCAGACATTTGGGATAATAAATCAAAAACTCAGCAATCCATTAAAACAATGTAGATAGGAACCTGAAGGCAGATTTCTGGACAAATTTCAGAGCCCCTGTTAGAGAGAAATTAAGCAACAGAAGGGCAGGGAGCTTGAGATACTGATCAGGTTCTTTCAAAGCCTTCTTTGAATGGACAAAAAGGATTTTCTCTCACTGTGGGTGGGTGCAGAGGCTGTCCTGTCACCTGCTGAGTTCGTGCCCCACAAAACAACAGGCATGAGACCTCCCAAATGGCAGAGAGACTCTTTCACCCCTTCCATGCTCTGCCCATTGCAGTAGGATCAAGGAGAGGTCAAGTGAACAGGGATTTCAGATGGTGTAGGATAACCTTGTCATGAAATGGGGTGTCCACCTGGCCAGAAGAATTCAAGCAACATACGAGGGAGCTTTTGGCCATCATCTACATGGCTCACAGCATGCACCAAGTGTGCCATGACCACAACAGAGAGATTGGTCCAAAAGTCTTGAGTGAGATGACCTTGAGATGGGGAAAGGGAAGCTGAGACTCCGACCGGGTGACTTTATCAAGTCTGGCATGTGCCAAAATGCACAGCCAGGCCAGGCCATTCAGGAGGGGACTTCTTCACTGCAGCTCTGGTGAGACAGGAGGAGATGGACCAGCAGCTCTCCATGGCAGTGCTGCGGCTGGGTTTTTGGTCCAAAAACCCGATACCGTCTGCGTGCGTCTGCGTAATCGGAAACCGTTCTGAGAGGGGACAGTGGTACAAGAGAGCTTGTCTGTTTGAAGTATGACCTTATAAATGATTTGCAATGAGCCTGGACCATTTTCACACCCTCCAGGCCAACGTTTTGAGGCCTCAGGAACTGAGAGTGGAAATTGCATGACTGATTTGTTGGAGATTCTCATGGTCATTATTTTTAGATCATCTGTGTGTGGTGCAGTCTTTACCTCAGTTTAGTATGAGTCAGTTGGAAGCAGCTACTCCATTATGTTATACAAAAGCTCTTATTTTCTCTCAAAACTCTGGCAATGAACATACCAGAGAGCTGTCAGCCTCCTTGGCTCTAAGTGATAACTGAACTACATAGTGCCAGAAGTAAAATGCATTACAAAAATGTGCTCGGGGGAAGAAAGGAGCTATAAAATGTTTTGTAGGTACAAGTCATGGCACTGCGGCAGACTGGAAATAGATGGGGCTTTTAAGCTGAACAGACCAACAGGAGCTACAGAGGTGCCAGAAACAGTGATGCTTCTGTTAAAAGAAACCAAAGGCCACATGCAGTTGCAGCTTAACGGATAAAATTTAACATTTCCAATGCTGAGTTAAAATCAATAAGAGGAGTACATAAGGTAAATGCTTAAATCAATTATACACTGGATAACAGTGCTTGAGGAATAACACTAATAATCTCTTAACCTCTTGATCTCCTCACAGATGGTAATTATCAGAAGTGCGGAAAGATCAAAGCAATTGAGGAAGAATTTGAGGATGTTTTTCTGAGAATGGAGAATTTCCCAACACACTGTGGAATGCCACTCGATGATCGACGCTTTTTGAAGGGTTCCTATTACCAAAGGACACAGTCTGGAAGAAGAGTATGATGACTCTATTGCCTTGGGAATCACAGCAAGAACAGAAAAATGAACAATGTTGATAAGATCACTGGTTCTTGTCAGGAGAAAAAAAAAGAAACAAAGAAAAAAAAAAGAAGGGAGGGAGGGAGGGAAGTAAGGAAGGAGGGGAGAAAGAGAAAAAGAGAAAGACAGAAGGAAGCTAGGAAGGAAGGAAAGAAAGAAAGAAAGAAAGAAAGAAAGAAAGAAGGAGCTAGAATCTTGTGCTTATTAATAAGTTCCAAGGAAACTAAATAAATATGAATAAAAGGAAAAAATCTATTATTTAGAGAAAAGGAAATCCTGAGAGAAAATGCTTCTCTTTTTTTTATGCTTGATGTAGAACAAACCTGATCTGCATTTATCACTGTTAAATTGTCAAACGTTTCTATTGAAGTATGACATCTTTTGACATTTGCTCAACAGAAAATGAGGGGGGGGGAAGTGTTCTAAGTGATGGCAGGCTCACAGGAGACAAGCAGATGTACAGAGCAATATCTCCATGTATTTGAAGTCCTAGGATCTGCCACCTCTTCACAGAGGCTACAGTGCAAAACAACAGGAATATCTGCGATGTCCCGTAAGACAGCCTTTGTAGCCACATGAAGACTTTTGCCATGGTAAAAGTAGGAAAAAGTGGGGGTCCTTAGTGGGCAAACTGGACAGAAAGTCTTTTAGCTGATGAAACAAAATAGGAGTTATAAATTTTTTACCGGGAAAAATGTAAAAGTCAATGAAGCCTTTTGCTGTGGTAGTCTGTTAGGGTTCACGGCAGTTCTGGATGCTCTAGTGCTGGACAGTGCTGAATTTGTGGTGAGATGGAAATGAGCTTAGGCTGACTTAACTTCAGAGACTTTGATGAAATATCAGGTAAAGCATTGCAATCCCAAAAAATGTGACCGTAAAGATCTTAGGAATATATGAGTAGCACAAATGTCAATATATTGATGTTTAGCCAATACCAAGAGATATTCTAATAACCTGTTAAATGAATGCAAAGGAATATGGAAATGCTTTGTAGTGTTAAAAAAAAAAAAAAAAAGTTGTAATAATAGTGCTTTGTCATTCTCCTGGACAGAAGTCCTTTAACTTTTCCAATTGCTTGCTTTTGTTGGGAAAAGAGGCTGAATTATGAGAGGTAAAAAAAAAAAAAAGAAAAAGAAAGAGAGATTACCAGCAAGGCTTTTCCTTTTTATGACTATTTCTTTGCTTTTGGTCATACTGAATATTAATTCCTGCTCTTCATTTCTTCTTAACTAAGTCCAGGTTTGTAATGCTTTTACTACCCCCAGTCAAATCCAAAAAAGGAAACCTCTCCCAGTCCCATGCAGGCATAGACTTGCTTCTTTTTCCCAGATAAAATTAATTCAAATGAAAACTAACTTTTTTGAGTCCTAGGACATGGTACAAAAAGCGTTCACCATCACCAGACCTGAGTGCTCAAGGTGCAACAAGGGTGCTGCAAGAGGAGCTACAGGTTTACATGGCAGCCCATTACACCTCAGCAATTACTCAAACACTGAGCATTGCTAGTTACTTTGGTTAATGATATTGTCATAAGGAGCTGCAATTCTAAATCATATTAATCTGAATTGTCAGTTATTGTTATGTCAGGCTGGAAAAGGCAGATGCAGGGAATTGTTCCTTTAACAGACTCTGGCATAATCCAGCTGGAATGGCCTATTCCATTAGGTACAGCTCGTGCTTTGCAATGTAGAAGAGGTAAAACTCAGACCAGTCAAGGTGACTTCTGCTAGACATTTTAGCTTTGTTTTTGGAATAACTCAGATAAATGCATGTCTGAGAACAGAATTTCTACCTGCAAAAGCAATGCGCTGCATAGAATAAAAGATGAACTGTTAGACTTAGTAGCAATGAATACAGTTAACTCTTGGAAGACCACATGTAAAATGGAAAATTATCACAGTGTGTAAGCAAGGGATGATATTTTAACAGCCTGCTTCATATTTGGAAATATCTTGGGACCTTTCTATTGGTTGGGAGGGAGCCTAGCTTAGACTAGACATTTATTCAGACCCTCCACATGGATCCTGAAAGATTTTCAGGCACTTAAAAATTCAGGCAGTCCTCAGCAGAGAAGGAAAATGGAAATAGTTCCATGAGGATCCATCTTAAGAAGGGAGGGGTTTTACTCAACTTCTAAGTAGCTAAAAAGTAAGAAGAGAACTTTTGAAACTCCATGAATGCATCCAACTTTGAGCCAAAAATGTGGGCTCTTCTGGCTTTTGCATGGTCTTGCCACACCCTGAAAAAAAGCCAAGACCTGCTGTACAAAATTAGGCACCAGTCCTTTAAAGATTTTCAGAGGGGTACACTCGCTCAAATAAACCCTACTGAGCTCATCACTAGGGCAGGACCTAGCAGTTCTGGACCAAGCTGTATTGCAAAGCCAAGTATTTGCAGTGTGTCCAAGCTCCATGAACTGGCTTCTCCATTTGCCAAAAAACAGGAGTTGATTTAGTCTCTTTAACCATTTAGACAGCATTTCCTTTATCGCTCCTCTGCTCCATTACAAGAGAGGTGGTCTATATCTTTTTCCCAGAAAAGTTGCCAAAAACACGAGCTATTCATTTCTAAGAAGAATAAACTCTCCCTGGACAGCTGTTAACAACCATCCCTTAGTGAGTCTGGTGCCTTTTTTGTCCTTTTTCTTTAAGCCCTTGGGTTTGACCAACCCTGCAGCCCAGTCTTGAAGCTGTCTCTGTTCCCCATAACTCTTAAACCATATCTTAGGACCGATTCTTAGCTGAACTAAATCATTTTACCTCCACTTACCTCAAAAGGACTAAGCTGATAGATACCAGCTGAACACCTCCGCCTCATCCAAAAGGTTCTGCTGATTTACACCCACAAAGGTCTGAATCAATCTCTCTCAAATGCCTGCCTTGCTTTTGTGATAGATCTTTGGCTGCTATTAAAGTTCAGCATCCTCTAGGAGCGTCTCCTAGTAAACCTGGCCAGCAGCACTGGGTCAGAAAGAAAATCAAGGCTAGTCTTGAAAGCAAGTACCTTTAATGGAATTAATTTGGAAGTGTTTTCTGTAGAGGAGTCCAAAGTTCCTTCTCTTTCTCAAAACTGTTTTCCACGTCTTTTTTCCTCCCTGCAGATATTCTCAAGTATCTACAGGCAACATTCCTTAGAAAACCCCTGCCTATACAACAAGTAACTCAGCTACCCCTTTGCATTCCCCTTCTCAATTGGGGCACAGGTACAAAGTCCATTGACTTTAGCAGGATCCTGTCTTGAAACCCTTGAAGTATTAGCCTTTTAATTAATCCTGCCCAGCATCCTTTTTCCCTCTTATATAGCAAACCTGCATTAACTTAGGCAACTTGGAGACAGAAGCAAGCAAGGAATGGAGGGCTGAAGGCAGAAAAGAAGGGCAGAACACCAGAAGTTTTGCATCCCATCAGTCTTTGGTTTTACTGCTGCTATATTTGAAGTATGAAATTGTTTCTGAAGATAATAGCATCTGTTTCTGTGTCATCTCTCTCTCATCTGGGGCTGTGCTTTATTTCCACTCCAGCTTCACAAGAATACCCCCATAGGAATGCCTTTGTCTTTCTCCTGTTTGCTAATGACAGTGCTAAATAAACAAAGGAATACATCAATCACTGCAATCAGCTACTTGGACCAGTCATTCCAGTATCCTGCTTCAGCCATTGTCATATCAAGCACTTTATGACAAATATGCAGTTTGGCTGAAAATCAGAATGTCTATCAGAAAAAAAAATAAAAATGAAGCTACGTTATGTTTTACCCAAAAGACCTGTGGATGTCACACACAAGAGAAAAAAATCAATCTTGCTGTAAAATGCAGCTTGATAAATTCCTGGGGAAATTTAAATTGCAGGCTACACTGTAATCTCTGAACTCAGTGAGCCAGGAGGCTCCTTCTAATCATGAGTTTGAAGCAGGTGAAAATTACCACAGATCTTGGTGGCAGTTAGTTTTATTTCACTGCAGGAAGAATGACTTCTGGCCTCACGCCAATCAAACTCTGTAGCAGTACTCAGATTTCTTAGGATTAAAATGTTCCTTTGTTTGCATCTGAAATCCTCTTAGAGAAGCAGAATGGCAGGGATAGGAAAGTAAAAGTATCATGCCCATTCCTTCGCAAGGCCATATCCTTATATCCTAGGCTTGAGACAAGGAGACCAAGCTTTAAGGTTTGACATGGATTGCATGAACAGCCCTCTCCAAACAACTATCTTTATGTCTTCAGTTCATAAAGTACTTTCAGTTGGGGTAGGCTGCAGGCTACCCAGATTGTTTAAAGTCAATAGAACCACTAGAGCAACTCATCCAAACTCTTCTTCATCACAGTCCACAGATGACAACACTATGGAAGAACTGCAACAGTGAGATCCAGGGCCGCCATCAGATGAGCTTGAATTTCACCCTGAGCATGTCTATGGCACCCTCAGGTCTGCAGTATCCCGCCAGGAATAGACCGCAAACCCGTGAAAAATATTCAACAAGGGAGCGCCCTGCTACATGAAATCAAAGGGAATCAAAGGGAATGTCCAAGTGCTAATCAGGCGCCAATCATCTCTGTCCTAAGGCATGGAGCGGAGTGACTGGTTCCTTCTGAAAGACTGTGGTTGGTTTCCATATTAAAACAAGCCTGTTCAAAGACTGGTAAGAAGAGCAAGGGGACTTTCTCCTAGGATAAAATTTGAAAGGAAACACGGAGGGAATTAAGGCTATTTTGAAACACTCAGCTCTGTGGGAAATGCTCCATTCGGAAGGGAGTGATACTGCTGGCTGCCCCAGTGATGCTGCTAGAGACAGGCATGGAACAAGAGGAGCCAGTTCACTGTGCAAGATGCTTGCAACAAGATGGAACAACCCAGATAAACTGTTAATGTGGGGTTCACATAAGCATCAATACAGTGAAGAAAAATAAAAAAAAATATTATTTCAGTATGTCCCCAGTTTTAAAACTGGTACCAGCTTGAAGAAGCATGAAACTGTGCTAAATGTTCTCTGACCGCATATAATGGACCACCAAGCTCCTCTAAAGCAGGACTGACTGCTTTAGAGACATGATGGAGGATGTGGAATTTCTAGTCAAGCCACTTAATATAAATCAACACCATAAACTGAAAAACAATATCTTATCTCTGACAGTGGCCAGAAACATATACTTACAGGAAATTATAGAAATAAAGTGAGCACAAGATGAAAGTTTGCAGCTCAGGAGCTTCAGGAGCTGGATGTAGTGTCTTTCTATTTAACAGCCTTACATGATTTTTACTTTTCCAAGGTTTGTCTACCAGTTGAAACCCCTTAAACATTTAGCATCCGCACTGTCTTCAACAACCAGTTTCATGGCTTAGCTATGCTTCATATGAAAAATTATCTCCTTTGGCTTCTTCAGAACCTGCTACCCAGCACTTTTATTTGATTGAAGAAGCTCTGGTACTGCAAAAGACAATGAGGAATACTGCCCTAGTCACTGTTCTCATGGCATTCAGGATTTTATTAGCCTGCTGGAGCAGGTTCAAGCACAGTTCATTCCACACCTTGCCCAACTTTCCATCACCCAGCTGGCTCACAGGCAGGTTTTGTGGCTATATTTCATGGTATCCTAATAAACTGGTCATACTTAGGTGGAGCTTTCTGGCTGGGACTGAGACTATGTCTGCAGAAATCCAATATGGAAAGTCAGGAGATGAGGGCTTGACAAAATTTTGGGGTCTTGACTGTGAGAACAGAAACAGCCATGATTGGAAATGCAGGACAACTCATTTATGGCTAGATCCTCATCTCTCTGAGCTCACCATAAAAGTCCCACTGACCTGAGTGCTGAACAAAAGTGGCCTGAAGTTCAAAAGTGTGCATGGATTTGATTTAGAGCAGGAATTCTGCCCTCATAAAAAATTATGGCAATATCTCAAGTTCTTGCCTCCCTTTCCTTTGTTATCCTCACCACATCAGTGGCTGGACTGCAGGGTCCAGCTCCAGTGGGTGGAGGTTATTTTTCAGATGTCAGATACATGAAAACTTCTCATCTTGCGCTATGAAATCAATGATGCGATAAATTAATTTAGACTCTTTCTGTGGCTGGAGGGAAGGGGACTGGATGAAAGAAGAAAACTCTCTGTTGAGAAGGGACTCTCTGTTGTTGTTTTGGTTTGTGGTCATTGAGGTTTTTGTGCTTGTTTTATACTACCCTTCAAGATTTTGATGCAAAAGCTTGAAATGTGTAGATAGTTCATACAAAGCACATGTGTAGATAAACGAACATGCTGAATTTTTCTTTCTCTATCCTTAGTCTCTCTTCCTGCCATGGAAAGAGACATTAAGAGCCTAAGGATATCAGTTAGTAGCACACCAACACACACACAAAGGCATGGTAAAATGCTCACCCCTTTTTAACACCCCTTTCAATATCTAAAGGCCAAATCCCACATTTCCAAACATGCAGAAATCTCATGGGAGCCCTTAATTGTAGGAATGGAAGAGCTTTGGCGTCAAAACTGTGTCTGGACACAGGAGCTGCCATTGCTTTAGTACTTTCTACATGTCTTGAGCAGGGTTCATGCCACCTAGTCGAAGAAGAGTGCTGGGTATCGGTTCTGGGACAGTATCCTCTGTTCTGCTGCCTTCTCGGTCTTATAGTTTCAGCAGAAGTTCATCAAACTTGAGATGTTTGGAACAAACTATGCTGGACTCAGTGAATGAGCATGTCCTGGTGCAATGTTGCCTGGTTAGAAAATTTCTCTGCATTTTCTGTTCTCACTAGGACAGCCTTCCTCTGCCAAGCTGTGCATGGGAGGCTAGCTGCTCCCTTATGGGTGCTCTAGAAAAACTCCCTCTGTTTCTGTGACAGAACAAACTAAACCTACAGCAAAGGGAAATTGCATAATAGCTATAGGTCTATTGACCAGACAAGAATTGCCAAAGATATCCCTATCTAAAATCTTCAGAGTATGACAATTACCCACACTTGGAAGCCTAAGATGAGGGGATCATATTTCTTCCAGACCTCCCACTAAAATGTGCCGCAACCCCACACGAGGCTGTGATTTTTATTGGGAACTCTTTGAAGCTGTTTGTCTTGCTACAAATGAACTCTGGCATTATTATTCCTTGTAAAAGGACAAGGCAAGAAAGGCAAAGATCTTCTGACAATGACAGTGCTTCTTTATATTTTGGGTTATGGCACAGGCAAGTACCAAAAAAGTAATTAACACAACAGTTCAGCTGTAATCGCTATGGAAGGATCCATTTGATAATCCTGATTATTATGGCAATGACATTGGGGAAGTCAAGCACTTCATGGTGTACAGGGCCCTGCAGGAGCAAACAGAACATTCTTGACCCTGCTGTAGGCACACAATCCGTTGGGTACATCTCACCTCTTGGACTTCCTTTACGATCAACAGAAAACATCAGATGAATCCTTGATTTAGGTATCTCCTTTAGGACCACATGCCAAGGCCATACCACCTCCACTGACTAATGCAGTTGCTTACTCTTGGGAATCTAGTGATACTGGAGATGCTCCAGGGTGTTCCACCCAAATTCCAGCTGCTGCTCTAAGAGGATGTAAGGTTTTCATACATACTGTGTCATATCTGCCAGTCCCGTGTGGAGGTCTCAGATTTTCTAGGAAGTGTCAAATGCCAAAAAGTACCTATGCTTAGGGAACTGTATTGAGTCCATTCACCATACAGTGACATCTACATCTGATCTCACTTTATACTCGATGGAAATTCAGCAAGCATTATTAATGAAGTGACCAGTAAGAGTCTTTTATTCTACATATTAAAGTGATGAATACTACATATTCTTATTCTAGCATTGTCCAAATAGATCAGATAAACTGAAGACTGTTAGTAAAGAATGCATAGTGTGAAACAATCTTGCATTTGGAATGAAGACAAGAAGCAAGGCTTCTCATTCTCAGGCTTTTTTTTTTTTAACTAGATCGTACAGTAATCAACATCAAGAAATAACTATTTTTACATGTATTTCACACAAGGTAAAGGCTAGGATTCAAACTGTCAGCTCTTAGCACCACTGTTATTCCTCTCTGCTGTTTAAAGGATAGATGAACCTTTTGGAATTGTTACCACCATCTCAGGTTTTCAGAGGATTTATCATTTGAAAGCCACAACAGTCAAGATTAAAAAAAATGAACAGAAATACTCAGGGACTTGGCTTTCCCTTAAAATAATTAGGAACCCAGATTCTGTACTGAAGTATCTTTGGGAACCCAGTCTGGATCCACTTCAGCACCTGATCTGTCTTGTTTCAGCTTAGGCAGTTTCTCCCAGACCTGACTCCATAGACCTTCCAGCTGGTCAAAGCTAGAATGGGATCTTGCTGGGGGGGAAGATGACACCAAACCCAGGGGACACCAAGTGTGGGGAATATCAGCTGACTCTGCTTGCAAACTTATCACCAACTTGCTACCATGACATCCTTACCAGAAGTGCCAGAGAGCAAAAAGCTAAGAAATATGCAAATGTGGCACCTCTGTGTCATCGACAGTTTGTCTAACCATGTTTGATTTATTGGTTGTTCACTGCTGACCCCATGCAGTTCTCTTTTCCTAGGAGGGACTAGGAGATGCTACTCAACAAGTCCACAGCCTTTCTGTGTCCCAAAGTGTCCAGAAAGGTCAAGCTTGCCCTTAGTTGAGTCACCAATCTCCCAGAAACTCTGTTTTGGAGAAGGGGAAGCCCAGATTCTTCCACTGACTGTTGTGATTATTTGGTTTCCATTAAACCTTGTTTCAAAGGCTTAAGCCAGCATCTACTTGAAGAACAGTGACTTAATCCCTCTGTGTTTCAAGTCCCTAGCTGGGGACTGAGGGTGACACTTTCTATTCAGGAATCAAAGATCTGTGTTTCCAAGCCCACACTTTTGCAGCACCTGACTCAGCAAAGCCACCGGGTGCTAGTGTAATGCAAACAGCTACTTGCAATAAAGAATGATAAATAGTTTGTTGTCTGTCTTGCCTTCCAAGAGCAGTTTATTCAATTCTGAATAGTTAAGCAAAAATACTGAAAAGAAACAAGACATACATTACAACAAGAGTCAGACAGCCATTTCAACCAAAAGGATTGATGCCAAAGCTGAATCTGTCAGTCTATCATTATTTCTCACTTGATTAATCCAAACCCCATCAAAGCCTGTTCAAAGACTCCCACTGACTTTCATGGGGTTTGGATCAGCTGTTTTGCAATTTTCCCAAAGCAAACAAAACCAGCACGATGAAAGAAACATGAAGAGACAGGAGAAACACAAAGACCGAAGCTAGACACTGAGCATCTCCTAATCAAAAGGCAATTTATCCCATGGGATCACCAAAAAAATAATAATGTTTGGAGATATGAACAAATTCTGAAAGACAGGATAGAGCCTGCAGCCTGTTGACTCATAAGTGAGGAGGGCTCTGTGCTGTTCTTCCCCCGCGGTAAGCACGGAGCTGATTTCCCTTAAACAAAAGCCTGTGCTCACAGGCAGTTACCAGGATCAACTGAGGAGCTCTTAGCTCTCAACTTCACTTGCTGTCTGGTGACTTTGGTACACATCTTCTGCCGGACCCTGGTCACATCTGCCAACCTTCTGTAGGCTTGTCATATACCTTGACTCTATGGATATACCTTGGGCATAGGGAAACAGGGTGGTCATTTGTGGGCAACCAAATCCCATGCCATATATGTCAGTGAGACCAGTGGTAACTTCTTTGTGTGTTTAAGACAACTGATTGAGGCTGTGACCCACCAGTTCAGGAACCGCAGCCAAATGCACACACAAGGAATTGATCGCCTTTATAACAGAATAGCAAGGGAGTAAATATGTCAGCTGCTCTACACGGTCCTTAATGAAAGATGGAAACCCAGCTAAAGCATCACTAAAGTTTCTTCTTGTTGCTTTGTAGCATTAGAAGGTCACACATGTAACACAAGCTGGTTATTTTGGGACTCATTACCTAATAAAGATGAATTACTCACAGAACTGGAATTTGGTGGTTTCTGAGAGATCAGTGATCATAGCCTGATAACAGTTCTTATAGGAAAATGGAAGTGTCTCAACCCATCATTTATATCCTTGGTACTTCTGAAAGGCCTCTTGTCTCTGTCCTGGAAAGATTAATGTGTAAACCTGATTCAGAGGAGGAAAAGCAGATGAAAATTGTACATGAACTCTGGGAGTTTTGTATTAGATATCTAGAGAGGTGTGATTTCACAAGGATAGATGGCAAAGTAAAACCAGAAATAGTCAGAAAATCAATATACAATAAATGAAAAAAGAAAAACAAAGAATAGAAGTGGGAGATTTTAAGGTGCACAGTGGTAAATAATGTTGAAGAGCCTAGAGGATTCCTGTCTGAGAGGTCCTATTTGAAAGAGCTTTTAAAGTATATCTGAAGCAAAAAGTTTGTGGGAAGTAGGAGTCTGAAGAAGGAATAAAACTACGCCTAATAATATAGAAAAGACAAAGCTGCCCAGTAGCACCGTAGAAAAAGTTAGAAAATATTTTGCAGTGTGAGGGAGTGAAAGAGCTTAACCTTTTCCTTTTATCAAAAAGATTTGGTCTGTTGATCTTTCAACTCAAAATGAGATGCTGTTCTGCATGGCATTCACAAGGCTCATGCTGGACACAGTGCAGGACTCATCGGAGAAACTCTGCCCTGTGTTGAGGTAGGGTTAGGATGATTGATCTAGTGGTTCCATCGATTTTAAACCTTCTGGGCAGTATACAGTCTACAGTGAGCAAAACTGCTTTATAAACTGGTAACAGGGAGATAGTCACACCTCGAGGGCAGCCCATAAACTGCAGATGAGACTTGAAGGACGATGAATGCCCACCTGGAGAAGAAGTAAGATCACAATGTAAGAGGGATTTAAAGTAACTACTCGTGCTTCCAGTGACCAGACCAAGGGAGTATATGCAATCAGCTGTGCTGACCTAGTGAAGCAGAGGCAATATCTTAAAAGATATTAATACCTTAATTTCCAGGAGTCTAACAGTTTCCAGGGTCCTAGAGTAATACCTCACCAACTGGACCATCCTTCCCCTCTTCATCCCTTAGCATCGACTAGTTTATCTGTCTCTTTTTTATTCTCCAGACCCGTTTTATCTGACATAGTATTTACACTTCCATCACAAACATTCTTTTCTCTTTAAGAAAGTGCTTGTGTTTTGTACCCAGCATCCCTTTTCTTTCTGCACAGCAAAGAGCAGGAATGGAGCACAAATCATATTTCACTTATGCAGATGTGGTATCTGAAAATGAAAACCATCTCACAAATAATGGCACTTTTCAATGACAATGCATTTGCACATTGGATGAGGAACAGAATAGTGTAAAAATAAGCATAGAGGTTGCTTTCTGAGACCAAAACATTCCAAAGTGCACTTAAAAGAGAATCTAGCTAGTATGGTGCCACAGCAATCGAAAACCGGAATGTGTTTCTCAAAAGGGCAAGGCTCAATACAAAAAGAATACTTACAGCTAAAGAGGCTGAATCCATACAAGCTTTACATGAACTGGTGCAGATAGATCAGTGTCAGTAGAGTCACCCAGATGTGATTCTGGATTAGCAAACTCTAGAAAGCATATGTGCATAGGGATTGCACACCAAACATGCAGAAACCCCATGGGAGGCTGGTATTCCAGTTGGTAGTCAGTGCACCATCTCCACTGCAATTACCATTAGTACTAAGAGGCAGAATGGATCAAAACAAGCCACACTGCTCTAATACACTGGGTGAGTGAATGTATCTGCTTCCTTGGCTACATCTTCAGGTAGAGCCTGGCAGGCCTGGAAGGATGTAGAGAAAGAGTCACTAAGGATGTGCTGATGTGGTGGAATGATTCCCTAGAAGATAATCTCTCTATCCATGCACTGGGAAAAGGATATTTGATGATGCTCTAACTCATCACTGGTGGCAGTTGGGCCATCTGTGCCATAGGGCAAGGGAACGTAATCAAGTGCCCTGGAAGTGCCTCCCCAGGACTGAAACTTATTGCTCTGCTGCCTCTTGTGCTGCATGCGTATTGCTCTGCTGCTCTATTGCTCTCTGCTTGCATTACCCCTTGACAAGTGACAGTTCAGGCAGCAAACGGTGAGTGTAAAAATACAAAGAAAGGCAATGCTGCAGCCAAAGTTTTCAAGAGCTCGCTCACTCTAAGTGATTTCATATTTGGACTTTCTGCATAAGATGTTTTAATACCTTAGGCTGAAGTACCAGGCTAAGAAAGCCAGTGATCTAAATTCCTCCTGAACCTATGACTCAGTCTGCCCCATGGACAGCACACCTCCGAAGACGTAGAGCCAACAGAGGGAAGAACCTCTTCCCTCTGGGAAGAGCCACTAGGCGGAAGACTGTATGTGGACTTTTGGCTGTTTGATTCTGGACCAAAGCACTGAAGAATTATAAATTCTTAACCTTTCACAAGAGACAGTTCTCCCTACAACTTTTCTTAGTGAAGCAAAACTTTCTTTCATGTATTTTCTTCAGCCACACACTGTACCTTCTTTCTGAAGTGTGCTTTCTTTACTTCTACCCTGAATTTAACTCTAGTATCAAAAATCTGAATTACTGATTATTGTTCTCCTTACAATTATCAGAAAATGCTTGGTCCTTGTTTAGGTTGAACACTAATGTGAACCCTGAGCATCATCAACAACGGGATGTTGATGTTGCTACCTTTCATGGCTATCCATTGATGGTTCAAACTGCATTGACATTGGGCTAGGACCACACATAAGTGCACATGAGCTGTTAAAAAATCTCAAAGGATGATGGTAATCTCTCATGATGTGCTAACTCTATGTCTTGTGATCTTGTGGATATTTCTCTGCAGCTTCATGTTTCTCACCAAAACAGTGCCTCACTTCATCAAACACTCCCTATTCATATGTTAATACAAATTTTTTTTTCTTTCCTACCTTTGAATACATCACATAAGAAAAAACCTCCAGAGAGTCAGGATGGGAAAGATGAGTCGAAGATGGTCAGAGATTTCCAGAGCTACAATACTCCTACAAACATCTGTTATGGGTTTAAAAAACCCACTATTTAACACTGCTGTCAGAACATGAAAAATGAAAGTTGTTGCAAATTACCTTGAAATCACATGAATCCTTCCAGGGAGTGAGGAGGCTGGAGCTAAGAAAACATGATTTTATTTGTCCTGCCAGTGGGGAAGTCCATGGTGTGAGTAGGATCCACATTCAAGGCAGCTAGCGGAGACGGAGGAGTGTTTTCCTTCCTGAGCTCCTGGAACAATTCTTCAGAGGCCTTAAATGACAGGGACAAAGTGAATGCTCTGGTCAGTGGGATGGCTGAGCTGTTTGGGTGTATTTATCCCAAAGCCTGACCCTCTGCCAAGATTTATCCTTTACCATGGCTAAGGCATAGCTGTGTAGTGAACCATGACCACATCCATACAACCACAACTACCATCCAGGACTGAACTTAAGGTCTTTGAAACTGAAAACAGGCCCTCCTACTGCTTGAGCTATGGAGAAACTGAAGGCAAATATATGTAGAGAAGATAGACTTAAGCACTTAGACTGTGTTTCCTGTGCCAGAGCCTGTAAATTCATAGGACTGATGTGTTGCACCCATGTGTACTGGAATCCAGAACAGGCTGAAATTGTGCCACTTTGGAGTATTTGGAGAGTAGTTCATATCTATCATCTCTCTTTGGGGTAACACAACCTAAGAACTGATTCGATAAACAGATTCATGCAAAGGTCCAACAGAAGCTAGTGATGTTTAAGCACCGATGTGAAATCAAGCAAATGCTTTATTGAAGTGGAGTTTTTCACCTGAACAAGATGGCATATAAATCTTTGAAAAGTTAAACAAGGTAATCTCTTTGGACTGCAGCTGAAGGTGCAGAGCTGCAGGGACTTTTTCTACCAAACCGTTGAGGATGAATAACCATGATTGAGTTGGTAAATCCACAGGACCAACATATCTTCCTGGTTTTAATGCCATTATGAGCACAAACAAGAACTAGCTTATGCTGAGTTTTTACACATCTTCCCTCACTCTCATAACCTCTGTTCCCACTATCGACAGGAAGCAAGAACAAACTCAACAATGTCTCTTGGTTTAAGCTAGGCATGTTTACAATTTCAGATGCAGCAAGATACAGCCTGACCTCAGGTTAACCTTAAATGAGTCTCCCACCATAGTAACATCTTTTTTTTTTAGGTGCCCAGAAAGGAAGCAAACTCAATGAACTTCAAATACTTTGTATTTTCCTGATGATATGATATTCACTGCAAGGACAAATCAATACAATGCCTATCATATGAGCCTATTATATGACCTGCAGATAGAAAATACAGGTTGGGGATACTGAGTGATGCAGAAAAAACATTTCTCCCACAGTACTGGTTTCTTCTACATTCCTTGGAGATATTTTGTGGATGGAGAAAGCTCAGAATTCTTCATATTCAGCTTTTATATAGCCTAAATGTCTGCATGCACAAGTGCAGTAAACATGACCTGCTTGAAAATAGACTGGTTTTTGTTTTGGCAGGAGAATAAGTCGGTTAACATTCACTCTTAAGGGAGATGGGGCAAAGGAGGAAGGGGTGTGCAAGCAGACTATGATTTCAAACAGCCTCAGTGTGCCTGCAAAGTGATCCCATTGACACAAATCCTGTGTTTTGAAGTGCAAGTGCCAAACTTTGTGTCTATCAGAGCGCACCAGGCAAAACATGTTTGTTCCTCCATTCAGCTGTTTGTTACAGGTCTGCAAACTGAAATTAGGAAAATCCAGATACTGAGTTCAGTATCCTTTCTCTGACAGCGGGCAGTGAGGAAAGCTTAGAAGAAATGAGACGAGGCTAGAGCTGCATTTCCCATGGCTGCATCCTACCAGTTTGGGGAGGTCAGGAGCTTAGGTCTGTCTAAACCACCGGATTTATGTTCCAGGAGTTTCTCTAATCCCTTTTTAATCCCATTTTTTAAGTTGCTTTCCATGACATTCTGCCATTCAGTTACATATCTGAAATACTGCAGAGTTTCTTCCTGTCTTTTCTGGGAAGGTCTCTCCACACTCAGCCCATTGGCTGCATTTTGCCTTCAATCTTTAAAGCAGTCTTGCAGAGAGCTTACCCTTTGGCCCTGGCTCTTGGCCTCCGTCTATTTTTGTAAACAGAAAGCCATTTATTTCCATCATTCTAAGATTGCAGTCTGACAAAAATTTGAAGTCCACACTGCTGCCAATAAGAGTGGTCTTCTCCCCCCTCCTTGTGCCATTAGTATGACAATACAGCGAGCCAGACGGGGAAATTGCTCTGGCTGAAAACTAACCAACTAACTCGGTCCATCTCACCGCGCAGCATCACATGGACTCGTGAAGGTACAAGACAGAAGAGTGAAAGCACTTCATTAAGAAGAGGAGAGAGGGTGGGATCATTTTTTTCTTCGGTAAGAAGCACATCCTTGCATCATGAAACTGCATGCTGAAACCATCTCACTGCCTCTATGACTTTTCCATCGTGACTTTTTTAGTAAGTCCAAAAGGACGTGGGCTCCCAAGCCTTTTCTGTCATGACTTTTTTAGTAAGTCCAAAACGACGTGGGCTCCCAAGCCTTTCCCTCCTGGAAGCCATGAAACCACCAGCTGTTTGCAGCCTGAAGGTCAGTGCTCTCTAAACAAGATAGTTTTAGTCAGCAACCGGAACACAGCCTTGTATCAAAAATTACTGTGGGAAGCTATCGCTGCATGTGCAGCCCTAGCAGTCTGACTTGCTGCTCTATGCCCCAGCAACATCCCATCATTCATTTTTCTTTCAATGCTAAAGAATGTGGTTGGTCCATGCCTTTACAGCTCAGATAGCCCTTTCCAGTTACAACCCATTCCTGCCTCAGCTGTCAGTCACTGCTGAAAGCAGGGTGGTATTCACTGGTAAGCCAAAGTTGTGCTTTCTTTCCTTTGTATGGAAGGGCACCTTGCCACCATTTTTATTTTTATTTTACACAATGACTTCTTTCTGAGCACCTCAGCAGGAATCATCAGAAGGCACTGCCTTGCACAAAAGAAGAACGTGGCCAGTCATTTTTTCCAGGAACCACAGAAGCCCAGATACCACCAGTGAACAGCCTCTGGGTGGAGAAGTGGCTCTCAGCTCCTGCAGAGCTCTGCACTCACTGGCTGTGCCTGTGCTAGTAAGTTAAATATGCACGAACTGTGCTCAGAGACCAGCTGGCAGTAAGAGCTCTGTGTGAATACTCTTAAGCTCTGTTACTCCCCAAAAAAGGGATTTCTGCTTCCAAACTGCCTTTTGCCGTTCCTGGCCCACGCACAACTAGGAGAATAGCATGGGCTAAGAGCTGTTCCCAATGTACCTTTGTATGTATGTATGCAGGCAAGCCACCCCAGCTGGAGGGGAGAGGACCTAGTTGTAGGATTCATGTCATGATGTTGCAGTTGCCTTCGGGGCCCTTGGGACATTTTATATACCAGTTAATAGTGACTCAGCCAGAAAGTATCTCAGCTTTTCTGTGAGGGAGGAGGGACTGACATACTGGAATTATTTACATTTCAGCCCATGTTGCTGAGGTAAAGTACAGAAGGTGCTTCTGGTACTCCAGGAGTACAAGAAACAGAACTGATGTACCAAAGGACAACAGTTTTCTCCTTGTCCATGCTGTATCTTTATCTCACATTGTTTTAAGGGATTGTCACGTGCACCATCTGGAATAGTTCAATGGCATGTACCTTCATGCACCATTTAGAGAGAGTATGACATTCTAGCCAGTGACCACAGACAAGCTGGGAAGCTATCCTTTCATCCAGTCTTAGCCATACATAACTTCAAGGTCTACCCTACCTTGTTGAATGGTCTCTTTCTGAAACAGGAAAAAGAAACCATTAGTTTCGTATGTTTTATCCCACCTGCTTTAGCTCTTGCTCTGAAAATAGCATGAACTTCCTTCCAGAGGTTCATGTTGTACTCCCTGTTCTAGCAGGAGAGCCTAGCTGTTTCATTTAGATTAAACAATTAAGGGACGATTAATCTCTCTTAAGGTCAAAAGTCTAAAAGACAATTTGTCCAGTCTTAAGAGAGCCATCTAAGACAGGTCAAGTTAATCGTCTTCTGAAGATGCCTGTTTCCCTTTTTTCATCATGAAGGAAGCCAAGGTGATGAACCTGGAATTAAATATCTAATGGCTGGATATCTACCTTAGGTAAATAAATCTCTCTGTGTGTATGCACAGTAGCTGGCATGATAATTCACGGTAGAGTCCTGATTTTTCCCCAGGACTCCTACAAATTATTGAAATACTTACAAATACCAGGAACCATGCACTTCGTAGCCCTTGGCTTGGGGGATTTTGGCTGGCTTTGAGCCAAATTTTCCCAAGTTTGGTGCAGCAGGACTGCAACCTCAACTTAGTTCTGCTGGACAATTAATGTCAAGGTGTGAGACACAGCTTGAGAAACAACCACGTATGATGGAAAAAATAAAAAACACAGAGCGTAACTCAGACCACAAGCAGCTTAAATTGAGATAAAATAAGGCAAGATGAATCTCAGTTGGTATGTCGTACGAACAAAGCAATCCAGTTGAGCAACTTTGTATTTTCTGTAGCCTTCCCAGGGTAGGTGGGTGATAGAGACCCCCACCAAGACATGGGACAAACCGACCTTTCAGAATATATTTTTTTCCTAGCGTGTAAGACCTTTGCATTGGATAACCTGCCAGGAATATTTGCTGGGTGAATGAAGACACGTGTTCATACAGTAAGAAGTGGCTTTTAGCTCTGGGCAGCTATGGTGAGTGGGGATTATCTTTTCATGGGATCCCTTTCAACATGCATTCCTACTAAAGGAAATTCTTATTTCCTTTCTCCCTCTGACATGGTATTGCCTCTCTAACTCTGCAATTCCATGGGCCAGTCAGGACTGGTTGGTGGAGCACAGCCCAAGGAAAACAGCAGGAGATGTTCTGCAAAGTTGCTCCAAGAACGTAGGTAAAAGGAATCGCATGATTGCAAGAGAGTTGGCAGCTGTAATAAAGCAGAGAAACGTGCTCTGTCCCTCACCTGCAGCTATTTTCCTTGCTCTTGATGAGATTTCAGAAATTATTTTTTTGAATGTAGATATGTAATTTATACCATAGTTGCACTTGAGCTATTCACTTTTCCTATACCTTTCATAGTCCATAGACAGAAATAGGTTTCTCAAAGAGACAGAAGAAATATGAAAAATGGATCAGTTCCTACACATCCTACAAAATCCTATTCCTAGTCCTGCAAATTCCTATTTCTCCCCACAGACTATAAAAAAGCCTTAGTCATTAGTCATTAGCTCAGATGGAGTGACACTGTAGATGTCTGAAATTGGATTAAATTAATCCCACCTGTAGTCTTAACTGTGTAGCCACCCGTTAGCACCAGTGGAGAAAGAAAGGTCTCTACCAAGCAATTCACCTGAGCTGTCTTAAACATCTGTCTTAGGACAGGATGAATACTCTTGACAAGCACCTTCTCCCTGCACTGACTTTTAAGAATGTTTCTGCAGCTGGATCTGGATAAACAACAGCTTGGACAGTTCTAGTTATGAACCTCCTGCCCTATGTACTTTCCCAGTCCTACTAATGCCATGATCAAGAAACATGAAAAGATATAAAAATAGCTACATGCAAAAGCTCCTGGGATGACCATGGGCAGGGATGGCCTGTTTTGTCAGGGGTGATTAACGCTATGAATATATTACCTTTGAGTGTGTACTAACGAATACCCTGTTCTTTCCATACCAAGGGGCATGGTTTGAATCTTAGGATATAGTGTCCCGGCCAAACAAACGGTTATTCACCCCAAAGCAAAACAACATGCAAACTGTGTGCACAGCCAGGAGACAAGGACACAAGAGCAACACAAAGGATGTGCCAACATTATCATGCTTAGTCCAGCAAAATGAACATTGAGTGGGAATATAAATACATGAGAACTGCCACCAGGAAAGGAGTTATTCATTTACGCTGAAAGTCGTTATTGGCACAGGAAGAGAGGTTAAAGATTGACCCAGCATAAACTGAGGCTGGAAATCAGAAGCAATTTTGAGTGACTGGAGCAGTTTGGTTCCAGTCTAGGTGATACCAAGTCACAATGTGACCAATGAATAACTTCCTACATCTTAAACAGGGTCTTGAGAGCATTTGGCTGACACATGGAGAGAGACAGACATTATTTTGTTTGGATAAGACTTCTGGAGATGTATAAATCAAAATAACACCCATATTATTTGAATTTGGTTAAACAAATCTTGTGTTTAGTCATCAGGCAAACTAGATTTTGGACAATCTCTGCCAGCTGCTTCACATCTTATTTTACTGACAGGACTGAAGAACAGCACATATTTATGTGTCTTTAAGTACATTCTTGCTCCCTGCAGAGGAAGGTACAGCAGAGTTCAGCCTCCAGCTCAGCAGACCCAGATGCAAATCCCTGTCATGCCTCTGGACCCCTTTCTGTCCTTGACCACGTCCCTTTTGTCTTTGGTCAACTTTACCTGCCTGTACAGACACAGCCAGTAGAAAGGCACAGGTCAAAATTTTTCAAGTGTCTGAAGCTTTCAAACTGTCATTGAAATAAGAACACTATCTCCTCAATTCTAGGCGACCTCGACATGTAACTGTCTTTGAGGATCTGTCTTCTCTCTGTTTCCAATCTGGCCATGTTTTTGCCGCTAGAATTGAAAAGTGGGAGCGTACAAATCCGTGTACCTGCCCATGTATACTACCTGCCAATCAGCCTACAACAGGGGACTCTTGTGAAAGGCGGTTTGTAATATTAGTGCAGTCTCAGCTGCACCCTATTCTGTAGCCTTCCCACAGTAGGTGGGTGATAGAGTCCCCCACCAAGACATGGGACAAACCAACCTTTCAGAATATATTTTTTTCCCAGGCATGCAAAAGTCTTGATAGCCTTGATTAATCTTGATTACCATTCCCTGTTGGTTATTCCAGTCCTTCTCTACCTTACCCCCTGCCTGTATTGTCCAGGACTGAAAATATGCCCAAAAGGGAAGACAAGCCTGATGCTTTAAAGGACACTGTTGTGTATCCCTGCGAGAGAACCTGGGATACATCTAAACGGTGGGCTCGAGGTACAAGATCTGATGTGGTTGTGTGCTACAGACAGCAAAGAGCAGTTTATATCAGCTGGTACGTTATATCAGAGCAAGAGTAGATAAGAATGTAGACATCCATTTTGTCCAAATCAATAGCTAAGATACACCACATCTCTTTTCAGACATTGATGCTGGGATGCGGCTCCAGAATCGTGCACCACATTCAAGGCTCACTGTTACAGCTTTATATTGTCAGTGGTGGGAAGCCAGCACTTCTGGGTGTGATTTATCTGACCTATGCTACATGTCTACTTTATAAAGATATAAGAAAAGGAAAAAAAAAAAAAAAAACTAAACCCAAAAGAACTTAAAACCCCCACCAGAACATGTAAACAGATGGAGTCATGCTCAAATAACTGAGCCAAGAGAAGGGGCAAACTTATTACTGGGAATGTTCTGCCTGGAAGATTCCCTTCTCACTATTACATTTTTAAATTATTACATTTTAAAATATAATAGTGAATAATGAGAAATGGGAGGAAGGGCAAAACTGTTGGTAGCTTTATGCAATATGAAACCACCACCCACAGGAAATATGAGTTATATTTCATACTTATTCTGAGAATGGGCCATTTTGTGATCCTGTGGCTGGTTTTCAGTCTTCTAGATGAATACCTTACTAGGTTTTCACTTTACTGGATACCCATTAAAATAGCATTTATAGTTCAATTAAGGAAAAAAACCCACCTCTATTAATTTTTAAACTACTTTCCACAACCCCCAATCCCTTCCAACAAGTTTTTTTTTAAAAAAAAAAAAGCTGCTTTACTGCAAGGATAGTTTAACTTCTGCTCTAAAAGAGAACTGAACCACAGTTCATCTGCAAAAAGCCAAACATGAAATAAAACGTTGTAGCAATTAATATGTCAGATTCTTTTTTAAGGTGTCTGGAGTTGGCAGTGCTTCTCTAGCTCAGATTCTGCCAAGAGAGGGTCTTCAGAAGAACTGGTCTCACTTCCAGTTGTGAGTTAATCAGGGTGGTTTAGAGAGGTTTGATCCACTTCCATTCTACTTCTCTATGCCACAATTTGCTCTTTCTGGAAAAGTGCATTTGCTTGTGGCTTCTGAATATTCATCAGCAGTGGCTGGGTGTTCAGTCTGCAGGACCATGGGTACTGGTCGCATGCAGTTGGTCTGCATGTACACAAGGTTCAACACATCAACAGCCTCCCTGCACATGTCATGGATGATGCATATATGCATATTTCTGCAAAGATTTTCGTAGATGTAAGTACAGGAATCCTAAGTGCGCTCCCCAGCATCATATGATGAAGACAGGGATGTATGGTCTCATATTCACCCCCTTCTTTAACTCAGGTGGCAACCACAGCTACTGTTATGAAAAGCTGCAGCAGCACATGTTGATTGCACTAACCTTGAAAATCACACCTGATCTCCTTACCCAGTGCAGGTAAACACGGGATTCATTGTACCTTCCTGTGAGCAACCAAAAAGTTAAGCATCCAGTCTGTCCGTGGCAAGTTCTGAAGTGAACTTTCTGTTCATTTCAGTCCCACTAAGTGTTTCCAATTACTGTGAAACTTTTACTAAAAAAATTGTAATCTTTGTTCAATCGAATCAGAATGGTTTTGTTTTCTGCATTTCTTATTTTGTTTTGAAATGGAAATATCAAGTTTTACCCTGCTGTAGTTACGATAGCTCCTACTTCTGTATTTAACCTTTGTTTCCCAGTCATTGTCAAATATGACCACTGTAACTACCATGATTTGTAACTCCTACTGTGGAAATCTTCAGCTAAGAATGTTTCCCTTTTTGAAATGCCTTGTGTTTCAATCTCCCTACTACGGGATCATTTGAAGTGACATTGCCTCATTTCAGTTCCCTTCCATTCATGTTCCTTGCCCCTGTAATAGCTTGGATGGTACCAAATATTGAGAACACTTCTTTATTCCCATTTTCTGCAAGCTATTCAAGGCAAAACTAATGTTGTATGATGTATATAAGCCTTACTATTGCAGCAGATGGATATTCAAGAAGTTTTAACATACTCAGTGGCTCTGGTTAGAGCACAACTTTCTTCCAAGAGATGTCAGAAACTCTGCAGGGCCATGAGTTCAGTGCTAATTCAACCATCTCAGAAAGCAAACTTGCACATCACTAGACAGCAGCAATTCTCGCTTCGGTCTGCACTGACTTTGTGGCGTTTTTCTTCTGGCGTAGAAGATAGCACTGAGATCTGCCTTGGCTGGGGGAACCAGCTCACACCTCAGCTGAATTCTCATGTCGAAGTTTCAGGTTCTGCAGTTCAGGGAACACACGGACAAATAGGACAAAGAAGATAATGACAATGATCAGAGGGACATTCTGACTGAAAAGTCTGCATTTGCTCAACATTCAGAAGAGAAAACTGAAATGAGATATGCTATGAGGTTCTTTGCACCTGCTTTTAAACATCAATTTCTAAACTTCAGTCTTACCTCTCATTTTCTATTTCTGAGCGGTTTACAGCAAAGTTTCTTCCTCTCCTTGCAACTTAATATCCTCAAAGTGCACTGAGGAATGCACCTCTTGCAACTCACCTGTCCCAGGCCACCAGTCCAAACCTGCTGCTGCCTGCCCTAGAAGGAATAATTCTGCTCACTGGCATCAGTGTAGGTTGTGATTCTCCAGTGAGCCAAATACTCAAAGCAAAACTGAAACTAGTGAGACTCCCAATACACTGATCCCAGTTTTCCTCAAACTTTTTACCTTTCTCTTCTAGCTGCCCAAGAGATCCCATTGCCTTTCAGTGAAGGCTTAGATTTTACGGGTGCACTTAGGTCTTCACTGAGCTTGCAGACAAGCCCAGGATCTGCACAGGATCTCCTTTTTCCTCTCTGTCTCTCCTTCTCGTCTCTCTCCATCTTCTCCTCTGGGTAATCCATTTCTATAAAAACCAACTTCACATATGGTTGAATTAATTGTCATTCTTGCTTTCTAAAAACAGAGCAATTCCTTTAAGTTTATCCAACAAAAAGTTGTCTGTGATTCCCCCAGATTTCAATTCCAACTTCAACAGCACAGAAAAAAGGGCATACACATCTGGTCACAAGAGGAAGAACAAAAGTTGTTGATGAAGCAAATCCCAGATTATCCTGGAAAAAACAAGGCATGGTGCTGAAGCTGAAATAGACTGTGCTGAGCATATCCCTCCAGGAAGAAAAAAAATGCAAAATACACTCAATCTAATTCTGCAGGGTACTGAGCATGCTTAGCTCTCACTGGAGGTAATGGGAAAGTGGATGTAGCTTAGCATCTCCTACAAATGGGCATGACACGACCTTCTGCCGACAGTAACTCAGCAAATCCTTGTCATCTTGATTCAGTAGCTGTATGCATTTTCCAGCTGGTGTCTCTTTTGAGACATTATTCTGAAGCATGCGTGCACTGTGAGCAGTCTACTGACTCCAATTTTATGTATGTGAAAATTAGAACAGAACCAGAATAAAGCTTTTAGAAAAATCTTTTAAGCAGATGGTTCTGCTACTGGGCCCTCTTTCAAAGACCATGTCATTCTTGGAAAAATTCATCTTCTTGCAGGAATGTGCAATATTTAATTGTAGTCAAAAACAACAGAGCACTTTACTTCTCAGGCCTTGTCTGGAGGTCTCTGGGTTTGAATGCACTTTTGTCTGCATTTCACCTGGGCTTGCAAAATTATTTAAGAATGTTTTGCAGTGGTTGCAACTTGCTTTAGGTTCAAATGACCCTTGTCTAACTTG
Organism: Haliaeetus albicilla; assembly: GCF_947461875.1. NCBI lineage: Eukaryota > Metazoa > Chordata > Aves > Accipitriformes > Accipitridae > Haliaeetus > Haliaeetus albicilla. The sequence goes on from NC_091484.1 coordinate 79,123,797, forward strand.
TCCTAAATGTAATGGGAATATTACCCACTCATAAGGTGTTCATTACCTACCCTGTGGTTTGGGGTTTGTTTTAGTAAATCATCTAACTATTTTCAAGGTGTTTTTTAACCTAAAGTTTGCTTAGATTTGTACCATTCCACATCCATGGAAGAACAAATGAATGTTAGCAACCATTCTGTAAATATTTTTTTAGGGTAATCAGAAAATAAGTGTTATCAGTATACTTCTGGAAACATATAAAAGGCAACCTTTAGTGGAACCATGACGAAGGACCCCCACTTTCTGTGGGGGAAGAAACCCACACAGTCAACATTGCATTCCTCCTAGTAAAGACCTTGTCATGCGGATGGCTTGCTGTAACAGCACACGGAAAGGGTGAATATAATACTGGAAAAAGGGGTAAATAGTATGAGGTTTATATATAATAATGCAATTGTAATTGCATTATAAATAAGAATTAGCAACAATCAGATAATTTTGACTGTGTCAGAATCATTGTAATAGCAGAAAATAACTGCTTGTATTTTGATAAGGCTGTTAAAACTCCGAACAGAGTAGCAACAACAATTATTTTTTTTTTAAATCCATGGGGGTTTTGGTAGCCCATTACAAAACTGTGCCCATAGCAGAAGTGCAATAGGACACCAGGATGAGCAGGAGGGCACCTGAGGAAGTCTGGATGGAGCTAACTAAGCTCAGGCTTTGCAGAGCATCTGGTGGGTGAAAAGAGACAAGCAAAGACATCCAGCAAACTCCGACAGAGCCAGAGTCCTTGTTCTTACACGACCTGCCTCCACCGTGTTTAGAAAGCGTGGGAAACACTTCTGAATTGAGCTTTGCTTCATGCTCTGTTTCTACAGCTTATTTTTAAAATCAGCCTACAATTAATGCAATTAGTGTAACAGAGGAGGTGTTGTTTAGAAGATTTGAAATAACAGAAGCCCTCCAGATGGACTTCAACACACTAGTGAACATGACAGGGGAAGTCTCCCTTCTGTGATGCTACAATGAAGAAAGAAACTTTTTTTTTCTTCTTTGACTTTCTGGATTTATTGCCTCCAGGGTGTTGGCATACATTTTAGAGTAAACTTCCAAAAGCAGGTTTATGCTACAGCAATTCCAATGGTTTGGGCTTTGTTGGGAGGGGTGTTGCTAATTAAAAGGATAAAGTAAGATAGATAGCCTTCCCAAGTGTGGCAAGATATTTTATTATCACAGTTGGTCAGAATGCATTCTTTATGAACCCACAATGTGCTTGATGTTGTGCAAGGCATATCCGCCAGCAGAGTAACAGCTTATTACAATTAACATATCACAGTTCAGCTCCAACAGTTGACCTGCATGTTTCAGGTCAAAGCATCTGAGATCACTTTCTGTAACGACTTGAATTTTACATTAAACAAAACAAAACCCCCAAAACCGAGGAAGTTTGTCTTGATGTCTGTGAATGGTAAAGCACTTGCCACCCTGACACGTCTTTGAGAAAGATTTGAAGCAAGTGTAGATCCTGTAGAGACTGGAAGCAGGGAGGACCATGTTCTTAAGTAACACAGAAATCAGGGTTAGTGGGAAACAAGGAGCAAGGAGCTGCGAGCAGGGCTAAGCTGAATTTGTGTCCTCAATCCCAACCACCTCTATCCCACCTTCCAAGTGCTCCAGGAGAAAGAGTCCTCCCAAACCCAATTTGCAATTATTGCATTCACCCATACATTAGCTCACACCCAGAACTGTTCATCCCCATATCAAAGGTAAAGGAAGAAGGAGGCAATTGTCCTTCTCAGCTTCCTCAGTAAATCTGCACGTTTTGAGACCCACCAGGCCCTTGCAATGGTTACTGCCCTCCTCCAAAGGGGACCTGGAGCTAAGCTACATGCAACTGGCTCGTCCCTCCTGTGGGCTGACAGGATCCTACTGCCATCGCTAAACCTGCCTCAGGGCGCAGGTGGCCAAAACAGAGCTCTTTTTGCAAATGAAGAGAAAATAGAAAAACACTCTATCTGTAAAAGCTTTTCAAGAGACATTTCCTCCACTCCCCATCAATGGAGTTCCACTAAAGCTTTGGGTTTTTTTTTCCCTCGTCTGTGCAATCAGAGTAGGAGCACAGAGGACAGTATTTCAGTTCTGCATGATGAATTTCTGTTTAAAGAGAAAAAAAATATACCTGGGGCATTAGCCTGTACCGCGCTCATGGTAGGAGTTTGCTGACTGTTAACTGCTTATTGCCTTTGGGACCATTAGCTAATAACAGACCATCCATTCATTCACTTCTGATAAGGCGACTGTGCTCATTCTTTTTCATCCTCCTCAGCAGGGAAGGGGACGCTGTGGGCCATAAACTTCCTAGCATTTCACAAGCACCCTGGGATTTGAAAACTGCTTGTCATAATATTGTAACAGCTTTGCAGCTATGGCAGGCTTGGCAGTAGTCATAACACTTCAGATGCTGGCCAGACAGAAACACATGTTTCATCATAGAAGTCAAGTGACTTGTTGGTATATCACCTGAAATTGCAACTTGCAGGTATGGCTCTTTGCCTTAAGGCTAAGACATGTTACGACATGACAGCAAGCAGGATAGTTTGTGGCAGGAGCTAAAAAACGTCTTGCCAGTATTGGAGGAAAGAGAAAACTTAAGGAAACCTTGCAGGTTACATATGGCAGTGTGCAGATTAATTTGCAAATGTGCCATGCAGTTTCCAGAACGGGGACAGGGATGATTCTCGGTGAATGCAGGAGTCATGTCCCTAAACGTTTTGTATAACTCTATCCCTCAACACATCACAAGCAAATTTGGCATTTCACTTCAGACACAAGTCCTGTGGGATCTGGTCAGGGTACATGACCCACCTAACTGATAGTTCAGGCACCTGATGTTGCTGAGGACTCACAAATTATCCCAGTCTGACAAGTTATAGTGAGTGTCGCGGTGGTGCTACTGAAGGTAGTAACCACTTCAGCATGTTCTCTCAGGCCCCCCAGGATGCCAGATGACACAAATCAGCTTACTTTTAGCACAGGCTATGGTGGTTTGGACTGGTCTGCATCTGGCACAGTCAAAGAGCATGGACACCAACCGTGCTCTATTCAGCTACATTGTGATGAAGGACCGCTCTAAGGTAAGCTGACCACGTATCTAGTGGTTCAAGTAACCTCCCCCAGCATTTACTTCAGAGAAAGTGCAACAGTCCTTGCACTTGGGCAGCTCTGGCATGATATCCCTCAGAAAATCCAACCCCTTAACTGCCTAGAATAGCTGCTTTAGCACAGAGGCAAGGATAATGATGTCTTTCCCTAAAACTTGAGTCATTTCACTCTAGATTACATTTTGCCCTTAGTGTAAGCCCATATATTTTCAAATGACCTCACCAGTGAAGGTTCCTTGAAATCCAGACCAAGACATGCTTATCTATGAACTCTCCTGCCTTTGACCTCAATGAACCAAGGTGGATGGAAAAGCAGTTTCTTTTTATCAGCTTTCAATGGTTGGCCTCCACAGCATTATCCTTAATCTTTGTTATTACACAAGAGTTGCAGGTGATATAGGAGTGGGGTTAGGAGGAACAAGGGTTACTACAGTCACATGCTAACTTCTCTGCTGGGTTCATCTCTACATCTCTGCTGATGGCTTTCTCACAAAACGAACAAAACAAACCTCTAAGGAGAATCATATTTGAAGATCTAAACTAGGCTGTGATTTGGTATATACCACCCTTTCTGGTGGCTACCTCTGGTCTCTGCTTTCATCTCTTTTCAACAGTCATGGCTGAGTTTTCAAAAACTTGCCATTTCCTCAGGTTTCTTGGGACTTGTCCACATGGGGAGGCAGACTGGAGTAGCTTATTCAACACAGAGCCCTGGAACACAACTCTGGTGACTGAAATTTGGTGTCTGGTGCCACCTGAGATCCCCTTAAGTCTCAGCACGAGAAAATACCCTTGATAAGAACAAATCTAAATTCATTCAAAGGAAAAAAAAGTCCTAGTAAGGCATCCGTAGAAGGCCTTCTATGTCACTTCCAAAAGACTGATAATCACAATAATTTTATTTCTTCTTTTAATACACTTAAGTAAAAAGCCTGTCATGACTTTGTAGGTATGTATCCTACACCACAGTTTGTTGACTTGGAGACATTACCAGCTTGTGTTGGGCAGGACTTTTTTCCCCCAAGACATATCAAATCCTGTTTCCTAGAAAGTGAGGTTAGAAGGGACCCTCAGAAATCTCATGGTCATCACCAAATGAAGGCCAAGTCTGTTAAGCCCTTCCCACCATATCTATCTATCTGTTCTTAAAAACACCTAGTGACAGAAGGCATGTGCTCCTCTCCAGGCAATCAGGTTTGGTATTCCATTATCATTTTGTTAGAAATTTTTCCTAGTCTTGAATTCAAATCTCCTTAATTTCAGCTGAAGTCCATGGTCCTTTGTTCATGTTAAGAATCATGGTGATGGGACCATTTCAAACACATCATTTAAATATTTACATGCTCTTCTGACTCCAGAAAAAATGAGACTCACAAAAACCTTGCTCAGGCCAAAAATGCACTGAAGTGTTTTGATAGGAAAGACATCACAGCAATACTATATTTATTACAGAAAAAAACCAACACCACCAAACAAAAAACCAACCAAACACCAAAAAACAACAAAACAGCAACAAAAAAACCAACCACAAAAAACCCAACCTCAAATAATATCAACGTAGTGACCTTAGGAGTTCTAGGGTTAAACTCTAAGTATAATCTTTTAATATATATCATGTTATATCATATCACCCAAACAACCTTAACTCTGCCTTATATGAGCAGTAACTGTTTATTTATGTTTAAGGTGTGTTTCCAGATAAGATAAAACTGACTTGGAAATACTCTCCAGGCTGTATCTTTTCTTCCTTTCCTTTTCCTTTCCTTTCCTTTCTTTTCCTTTCCTTTCCTTTCCTTGCCTTGCCTTGCCTTGCCTTGCCTTGCCTTGCCTTGCCTTTGCCTTTCCTTGCCTTTCCTGCCTTTCTCCTTCTTTCAAAAAAACAGAATGCATTATCAGCATAATTTCCTGAAAAAAATAAAGTTTTGGGGGTTTAGCTGTTTTCCTATTTCTCTGGAGGTTTCTTCCTTAATAGTGCTGGAAACTTCTAGACAGTTCCAACTGAAACGGGGCTGGGAGTCTCTGGTATAATAAAGTTCTTACAAGATCCATGAAAATCAGTAGCTGAGCAGAGGAAAAAGGTACAAATCAGTGCCCAAAGCAAGATGGGCAGGTTGAATTCACTCATTATACATATATTTAGTAGCAACCATCTAGCTGATCAGGATGTAAGTACTGCCTTGCCAGCTCATACAGGCACAGCATTCAGCATGGAAATAACCTGGACTAACCCACGCCAGACTGACTGTTTCCTAATGGAAGTGTCAGAGGAGATTTGGAGGAATATCAGTGAGGGGCCAGAAATCCTTAAGAATGAGTTTTGTTACATTCCCTGAAATGCCTTTTTTACCAATGAAGAAACTTGGATGTTGGCAATCAGTTTATCTCCCCTACCTCTAGTCATCAAAAAGTTAACCATGTTAATAAAGTTAGAATCTCTATCAATGAAGAAAGAAGTCAACACTTCCAAAGGGCAAGTCTTCCCCTGTTAAAATAAGTGCATAAGATACCTGGGACAAATTGCACCCTAGTACATCCAGTAGCTGTTGAAGGAACTCGCATGACTAGATACTCACCTTGTCAACAGGTGAAGTTAGATAAATCATTTGCCTAAGGCCTACAAAAATTCTATAAAAGAGGACTTAGCAGAGAAAAAAAATCCCAGAACAAGCCTCTCCCTCACTCTCCACTATTTTATGTTTGCCTTCCAATTAAGCAATGTTGACTCTTGTGCTTTCTCCCTGCCTTCTAACAGATGACACATGAATAACAGAGTTTAACAAATAATTATGGTGTTATGCAAGTGATACAGACCCAGCCTTGCAGCTCCCACTGCTTTGGCCTCTCAGAGGACAGAGGAACGGAAGGTCTGCTCTTTCTGGTGACTTGATGCTCACGGTGAGGAGGGTGGAATGACCAGGCACCCACAAACCCCCCCCCCCCTATTCTTCAGTATAACATAGCTTGTTTGTTTGCTCTTCAGTTAAACTTTTCCACAGATCGTTATGCAAATATTTGCACTTGTGGGTGCAACACAAGCACTAACCTTCTCTGCAGGTTGCAGAGCACTTGGACTCAGCACAGACATGGGTATTTCACTGGCCATTGCTCTCCACCCTATTGAAGCATAAATTGTACCACTGCCAAAAAGGTGCTCTCACCCTCCCTCTGCCTATCTGCCTGCTCATTCCTGACCTCCATCGCTGTATTTTAGTAAGAAATGCCACAGGAATTCCTGTGACTGCCATATAGGCTGGTTCAAGAAACCTCCTGGGTTAAAACTAACCCAACAGAAAATGTAATTAGTTTTGTTCTGGATCAGCTTGCCATCCTGGTTCAAGACAGCCTGCGTGAATGTGATGGCTTGGCCAAAACGTTAACAGACAAAGGCTTGGAGGGGAGCAAGAGTTCAGAATTAAATACATTAATTAACATATAAGGACTTAATGTTAATTGAGAGGAATCTTGTCCTGAGCTGTCTATTATGGTATTAATAATTCAGCTGCAGTTGGCTGTCCACAGTGCTTAAATGGGCAATTTGGCTATCCGACAGTGCCCATACAAGGAATGATATATAAAAAGAGCTTGTACTGTGGCAAGAAGTCACTCTAAGACAAACATATAGGTTCCTTTTTGCATGTATCATATTGTTCAAATCTTTTGAGTGCTTATTTGCAAGCAGTCACTGAAGAAGCATCAATCCGAGCTTGAAAGTCCCACCTTAAGCTAGATGGCTGAGCTAGGTGAAACAAAACATCTGGAGCTGCTAATTGCTCTTTAATGTGGGAAAAAGGAATTCAAATAACTGACTTAAACTTGACACTCTACTTGCATAGGGAAAAAAATCACTGACAACCTTATTCTAAGTCATCAGGGAAGGATTCAGGGGGTTTGTGATCAATTCCCAGCTCTATAACAGTCTGCTTTTATAACCCCATCAAGTCATTTAATTTCTCTATGATTCTGCTCACCATCTGTAAGCAAGATATTTTTTTGCCTGACTCATCTGCTAAGAAGCTAATTTCTTGGAGTAGGAGCCATAAATCTTACCATAACTGCAGTGTTGAGCAAAACACATTGTTCTCGGTGAGGTGCTGTCGTAACACACTTCTCAGCTTTGTTAGAGCTTTCTGTAGCTCTTGTGAATTTACCAGCATGAAGAACAGGGTGTCAACAGCAAACCTGGTCATATCATGCACTTCCTTCCCAGCCTCCAGTGTTGTTATTGTCTATGCTGATTTCAAGAAAGCAATAAAAAAAAATACTCTGATCAGCATCAAGAAGATTCGATATAGTCTTGAAAGCTGTTTCTTCCCCTTTTTCCCCACCTTTTCCCTTTCCCTTTCCTTTTCTGTTTCCCTTTCCCTTTCCCTTCCCTCCTATAACAACTTTGTCAGGGAAACCTTTTACAGTTAGGTTTTCTCAAGTGTCTTCCAATAACATGTGCTCATAACTTCCATCTCAGTGAACTTGAGCTGCTGAAATCAACATTGCAAATGTAGATGACCACTAAAAAGAAAACCTAAAAATAAGTTTAAGCAAATTCACTATAGGATTGGGATTTTGGGGTTCTCTAGTTTTCTTTTATAACATGGTTCTAAATTAGGCTTTGTCCACTCAAATCAGCAGACCACAATGCAGTGACATGATTACAGCTTACTCCTCCTTCAAAATAACTAAATTTTATTTAACTTTGGGATGGATGTAGGGAAACAATTTCTGCTTTAACCAAAAGAGAAAAAAAAAAAAAAAGAAAAGCAGTTCTGCAAAGAGCAGAACTTACAAACTTTTGTTTCCTGCAGCTCCATCCCACAGTTTCTTTAGTGACTGATTTCATGTTACAGCCTCTCTCTTGTGGGTGGTTATTTTCTGGAATTTTTCCTCTCCACTCAGCAACCTATTTTCACAAAACTTACAGTAACTTAACATTTACAGGACTTTCATCTGTCTGTTAAATTTATTTAAAATTGAGCAACAGGTTCAAAAGTTACTGGGGCAGGGACTGTGAGACCTGACAAGCAGATAGATGGACAGGGGCAAACCACATATGGAATAAAATTAAATAAGTGTAATGCTATAAAATAACTGTGATAAACTTCATTGTTTTGATGAACTAAATATGACTGATACATATTTTTCTTGCATTTGTGAATCCTCTAAGGAATTTTTTTTTTTTTTAACCAGTCCTTGCCAGTCCTTGCAATTTACCAGTCCTTACCTCATTTTTTTGATCCATCAGCAAAGTAATGGCAACAGGATTCTTTCACCAGTGTGTAAAGGTCCTCACCACCCTTGGATTTCACTTATGGTACTTGTTTTTTCATGGCAGCCTCTCACCCAAGCATATATAAAACACAACTGAAACTGCACAGCTTCCAAGACAGAACATTTTGTCTTGCTGAGACAGTGAAATGTAATACCGACCGCTAGATAGAAAACAGAGATGTCAGGATTTGAATCACCTCGTGTAGCTGTCTAGAAATTGTGTATCATCTACCCTAAAGCAGTCATCCAGGCTCCCTCTAGAGTTCATGACGAGAGATCGGCTTCTCCAGAGAGCAGCTCGTCCTGGGCCAGGGTAAGTTTCTAAGGTGAATCTCTCTCGAGTACAATACCTACGTAACTAGCTTAGACTAGATGCCAGGCTTTAAATGTTTCAATTTAAGTGCATCGTATCCCACTTACTACAAGAAAAGGCTGTAAAACCCTATAAAGCAGGTGTATCAGAGATATTGTGAAACCTAAGGTTGTGAAATCAATGACCTGGCCAATCCATTATCCAAGCCTGTTGGACCTGTACCTTATTCAGGCAAGGGAGAGAAATAGTTGGCACAACTACTTTTGGTACCCGAGTAACCAGGTCAAATATGAGACCCAGAGACCCAGTGATGAATCTGAGGCATGTTCTGGATTCAAGCCAGAGCCTTAATCACAAAGCTGTCCATCCCTAGGAAATTAAAATTCATGGGAATTCCTCTAAAGTCATACAGTGGATGAGCTTACTTATTTAAAGAACAAGTTAAGAGTGACATCAGGATAGCACTCATGCCTTACTCAAGCCTGCCAGTGTATTTCGTCTCAGAATAATGAGTCTCTCTGGGGACATGACCAAAGATATTCCTCTCAGGTAGGCTATAGAGAGGTGTCATGTTAGATACGAAGGAACCAGAGTCCATCCAGAGTGCCCAGCACTAAAAACCTGCCTTGGATGAGAAAGAAAAATGCATCATTGTCTGCTAGAACATAGTAGCCTCAGCTGCAAGAAGGTTGGATGATTCCCATGCATTTGCTCTCTGGGTAACAAAAGACAAAATGGGTGTTATGTTGGGATGGTCAACACAGATATTGGCAAATAGTGGTTTTTCTTTATAGGGTTTTCTAATGCAGGGTGATTGCTCTAAGAAACAAGGCTAAAAGCTAGGGTAAATAAAAACTGGAATAAAACAAAACAGGTTTCACAGAAGCTGCCACATGGGATTCACTGAACTGAACATTGGTTGTCTAAAATTTAAGCTTCTCCTCTCTGCAAGTTGTGCAGACTATGTGCTCAAAGGTACCACCAAAGCGTGATGCCTCACCAAGTAACCTTCTGGAAATGCCTGCCGCTCTCCACTGACTCAAGAGGGAACCTAGACCACTCACTTTGACTGGACATGTAACTTTTAGACATGTAACCTTAGGTGAGATAGCCTAATCTTTGTGTATTAGCATCACATCAGTGAATGAAGACCAAAAAGACTCCTCATTTTGTTGTTTTTAATGCTGTTAGTGAACATAATGTCTTCTTACCCACCTTCAGGAATGCTGCGGCTGTTGCAGGAGAAAGAGCTGACCAGAGTCTTTCATTTGTGGTTGATTCCATGTGAAGAAATTAACCCATGCAGGGACTACACCTTCACTTCTAGGTGTCTGAATCTCAGGTTGAATCTCATCGCTAATTTTAGCTGTCTTAATATGCAAGTTGAATCCCACCTGAAGTAATTGTTCTACTGAAAGTCTCACAGGAAGGGGGGTTCTTAGTTTTTTGGGTTTAAAGTCATTCAAATCCTAACCAAGGGCTTAATTTCTTAGCTGACCTTTGTGTCCTAGGAAGATAAATGACCTGAATAACCCTCTAGGCTCATATAATCAGTTGGTGGCAAATCTCTGCAGTCTCTGACCATAACCCAATCCAATACAAAAGAGCTTTTCTTTACCATTTAATACAGATTCCCTCTTATTTCAGGAAAATTTATTACATGATGCACAAAGAAATATACGTGGATCTGTATTCAAGTAACAGTCTAAGATTCTGCTCTCAATATGCCTAATAGAGTCAATTTGGGACCTGCTTCCCTTGGATGCATAGACACCATCTTTTTCATTGCAGCCTGAACCTACTCATGGCAAGTTTATACTCACACAGTGACAAAACCTCTCTTTAGCTCACACAGCACTTTTCCCTCCCCACCCCTCACCCACTCCTGGTGTCTCATTTCACACCCACAAAGGTTTATGGTCTAGCCTGAGATGTTCTGCTTGACAGCAGCAGTTCCTGTACTCACCAGCTCAGACGAGTCTTTGGGGCTGCCTTCTTGGATGCACTTGTGCGTGCCAGTGGACTCTACCCTCACAAAGGCAATGAAATGCAGATTTTTAGCAACCAGCACAGATTCTTAGCAACCAGCACTTGGGCAACTGGCTTAGTGAATTGCTAGACACTGATTCACCTCTTCTGGAAATGGATTAGTTCCAACCAGTTGAATATCTCCAGGCAAAACTCAGTTAAAAATTGCTGACATCTCAGAGAAATGCTGGACCAACTTTCTGTTTCAAAACTCTTCTGTCCGTGTAGCATGTCCCCCACTGCCTGCCTTCTGTTTTTTCAAGGTTATCTGCTGGGAGTAAGGATCTTGATGTTTATCATCTTCTGAAATCATAAATTCCTTTCCTCATCAGCTTACTAGAAACTCTCTTTGACTTAAGGAGTATGCAGTGTCTTCAACTGGAGTCTGAGCAGCAGCAAGGGATGTACAGTAAAAATGGGATTAATTTCACCTAACTTCAGCCATTGAGTTGTCTAGCTGAAACTAATCCTCTAGGCTCCCTCTAGAGTCATTAGAGAAAGAAGACAACCCTGGCTTTCATTCCCACCCAAAGATAAGCATCTGAAATATCCTAGAGAAGTATTATTAAATTATATATACTTATAGTTATTTATAGCATAAGTAACTATAATACTTATAGGATTACTTACACGGAGTATTGCTATCATGTTGGACAATCTTTATATTATTTGCTGTACTCCAGGAATTGTCTTACCTCTCAGCTAAAAATCTGTTCCTCTCTGAAATTTAGGCATGCAGCAATCAGCTCTCCCTTTTATCTATGACACATTTCCCCCCCCACATCTCTGGCATCGTGATTTTGGGGTTTACTCCCTACTCCCTGCTCCCTACTTATACTATTTGGCATAAACAAGGTTCTGTTTCTCTTTGTTATCTTCTTGCCACTGCACGTGCATGAGTATATACAAACACACGTTCATGTGCAAATGAAGTTTAGACACGTGCATTTGGAATCTAGACATGATTCAATTTATCACATTACTTGGCAAAGGAGGAGGAGAAGAGAAGAAATCCCAGAGAAGCATGTTCAGCCTTGTTCCATTCTTCAAAACCAACCCAAAACATCTCAGTTTAAAACTTTCCACTCAAAAATATCAGATGCAATGAATAAACAAAGCAATAAATGCAACTGCACAGCACATGGGGCAATGACATTGCTCTTGCACAAGGACACTCTGATATTTTGACATTTGTTTTCCTCTCAAACTGGAACAAAGTTAAAATATTAAACTTTCCTGGAGAGAAGCATTTCAGTTTAGAAAGGTCAACTTTTCATCTCAACACATGAGATTGACATCAACAGGAGACCGATGAAATGCTTCCTTTTCATTTAATGTTACCCACTGAGTCAAGCTAACGCCACATGGAAGATGTCACTTTGGGTGTCTCTTTCTGCCATGATCCCTGTGGACCCAGTTCTTTGGCAGGGCTCCTTCTCCAATGATGCGTAGCATTTTTTGCGTGCTTTTCTTTGTTGCTCCAAATGGCCTGAGCTCAGACAATAGGACTGTGCTGCCAATATGATTAAAAGTTTTCTGTGACTTCATGTATATAATAATGGGATGCAGTACGGGCTTCTCCCCTAACTCTGCCCATCCAGGCTCTTCTGCTACAAACAGCTGCCAACTCACTAACGGACCAATATCCCAGCACCAGAGGGATTCAGGGGTTTGAACACAGTCGTCTACAATTGCAGTGCCACAAGGCATCTGCGTGACCTCCAGCTGCCACTGCAAAAGGGCATGGGTCTTCTTTAAATCCAGTGTCCCCTCTGTCAGCCTCACATGGATATGCTGGATAGCACAAGATACCTCAGAAAACACTAAGTGTCTACATTTTGGAAAATGAATTCCACTCCTAGTGTGAATGGATATTACTTAGGATAAGCAATGAATAAGACCTGATCTAGACAAGTAGAGAGAAAAGTTGATTTAGAGGTGACAGAAAGCAATGCTTAAGCTCCAACTTCTTCACCATACTTCTACAAAACAGGTCATTTGTCTCTTTATTGACTCTCTCTTTATTGACCCAGATGGGCAAGGACTCCATTTGTCTCATTGCTTTTGGCAGGGCAACACACACAAATCCTTCCTTCCTCAGCTGCTCTGGAATTAATGCACATTGATTCATTTCCATTTATTGGGAGATAAGAGTTTAACTCGTTGGCTCACTAAGTCCCACTTCCTGTGACACTTGCAGCTTGTTTCAGTTTCTCCAACAACTCTTGCCCGCTCTCTGATACATGAAATAATTATATCCTGAAAATGTGAAGCCAGAAGATATTTCACTGCTTAGTTCACTAAATCTAGACCAGGCACCATATGGGATACTGTAAACAGCTTTTACTGGACTGGCGCAGCCTCTGGTCGATGCTGGGCATCCAGGCTCTTCCACGGACCTTCATGGACATGGCAGAACATCATCTACAGGACTTCCTCCCACAAAGGAGGCTTTTAAGAAGATTAAATACTTTAAATAGCCTCCACTTCAGTGAAGCAAAACTGGGAAACTTTAATGACTTGCTCAAGTCCTGGGACGGGGAAAACAACCATGATTTCCTCATCTAAGCCTGCAAAACCACAAACAAACAAAGTGAAAAAGTAATCTACCAAGTGAAAAGCCTATGGAGAGAGGGGGAGATTGTTATGGAAATGGTTTCCTGCTACAGCGGTTGGACAATATATTTTTAAATTAAATTCCACCCTAAGATCCAATCTGGCACTCAAAAGAACCAATAAATGTGTAAGCTATATGACTGGCCACTGATGAGGTTCCCTGCTTGTGCTCCAGCATCACTTCAGCATCACTGGATCGTAGAGGAATAGATGCAAAAGGGACCTCAACACATCATCTGATCATCCCCCTGCCTCAAGCTAAGAACAACCCTACCCCAGACAGCCCAAAACACAATTATTTATTTTTTTCTCCATAACATACTAAACTGAGATTACTACTTTCCCTTTAGGCAGAAGAGGATAAATTTCCACCAGCCAAGAAGCTGGAAGACTGTCTCTCAACAAGGATCATATGGAGAAAATTTGAGATAAGAAGGAGAGAGAAAGAATGAATCTCCACTAGTCCTCAACATGCCCAGTTATAACATTAAGACTGATCCTTCCAATACAATACACAAGTTTATTCTTTTCACAGTCCTGCATACTGAGACCAAGCCTAGAATGCACTGCCAAAGGCATCTCTGTGCGAACTGTTTCAATTCAAAGATCTCATCTTTTCAAAAGATAGGACCTTCTTGCTTCTGACTACATCGATGCTGCAAGAACAGGGATCCCTGATTTGGAAATTTTATTATCAAATGAAATTTAATTTGTCACTCATTTCTGCTAAAGTAGCACTATTTATAACTAAGAAAAGGTTTTTAATAGAGAAGCTGGAAAATGTTCCTAAACTGAAAATACCTAAAACCCTGGCAAAAAGTAAATGTTCCAAAGACTGGTGTGTTTCTTTTCTTTTCTTTCTTTCTTTTTTTTTTTTTTTCCATTCTGCTCCCTTATTCTTATGCTTGGCTGAGTAACATTGTTGAAATGTGCAAGAGCCAACTTCTACCATTTCCTCATGCAGCAAAAAAATGTTTATGGGGTGTAACCATACAGTATCCTGGTGTATTTTATAGATGGCCTTTAGGTACATGGTTCATGGAAGCATAGAGTGAGCTAAAGGGGCATGAGGATGTCTCCAAGTTCTGTCTGAAGAAAGTGAGTTTAAGGAAAATCCTAATTCACAGCTGCCAGGTGTAAAAAAAGAGAATCTTTGAGGGAAATAATAAAAACGTTTACATTTCACATATATTAAACAAAATGGGTTTTATTTCTCATTAATTATTTTATAACATTTCTATTTCTGCTGAAGGCAAGGAAAAAATCCACAACTTTCTTATCAAAGTCTATTTTCATCCTACCGAGATGTTCAGGAATTGTACTGCAACCCAACATTTTTTTAATACAAGGTCTTAAAAATAGTAAAAAGCTTGAAAACAAGAACTCTAAGAACAATAGGAAATACTGAATAACTTTCAGAATTCCATTTTAAGAAGGCACTTTTGCTAGCAAAAATAATTTGTTTGTAAAATCTTATCTTCCTAACTGTTGACTAACTACTTATAGCTACTGAAGGTGACGGATCCTTGGATCCTCTGAAGGTTCATAGATTACTATGGGTACATGACTGGAGCAGTTTTGGAACATTCCTAATAAAACCTTTGGAGTTTCTTTATTAAAAACAATATTGTCCTTTTGAAATGGAAGAAGTTGGTGCAGATGCATAGATTTGGAGAAGGTGCTTCTGGACAGAAAGGACATTTTGTTCAGAGTCAGTGACCCGAACTCCTGATACAGCCAATCAAGGCACTCATGAGATGCTCAGGTTCAAACCCTTGTATTACAGCAGAAAAAAACAGGCTGAGCATGTAGTCCTCTCTGGGCTCTCATTTATTGTGGGGAATAGAGTCCCCCTTGATTTTTACTAGCTCATCTTAGGTTCTGCACAGGTTCTGCACACGTAGGATGGAATGCACTCATGGACACACATATGACTACTTCCACTGCAGTTATATGGGGCATCTAACTCTCATGCAAATTGACTCAGAAGCTTGGCTCAATAATGTAGATGGTTAGAAAGCTCATACATCCTCTTGCAACATATTTTGCCTAGGTTTTGTGCATGAGATGCTAACCAGTTGTCTGCTGCTCAGTTTCCTTGAATGCTCTCAGAAGGTCTCCTCAGGCACAAATGAAGAAGCTACAAATGTGATAAAATAGTATGTTGGCATGGATGGGGATGAGGGTTGTTGGAGGCTTTGTTTGTTTTTTTTAGAACTTACTTTTATGAGCCCCTGGCTTGAAACAATAGGAACAACTGAAAGACACTAAAGGCAAATACCATAACCTACTCTATCATTAACAGATGAAAACGACCCAGAAAGCTGTCCAGCGGATGCTCTCCAAACCACCTGTAGTCCTGAAGAGATCAAAAGTGTGCATGCAATTTCTCCTTTGGAAATTCCTACACAGCAGACAGGTGTGTGTCAGTACTTGTACAAAGGCAGAAAAACTTCTTAGCTTTTTCCATTAAAATATTCCCAATTAATGCTGTAACATAGAGATTTTGTAATGATTATATTTCTTTTGGCTAAAGGAGCTTAGTATCTTAATTTGTTATCCATCACAATTCTTCCTTTTCCAACTAACAGATAAAAAGGGAACACAAGATGAACCATTTCTCTGTCTGTGTCTCTAACTTAGAAGGTTAGGCAGTTCTCTGAAAAAAGATAGAGAAACACTGCTGTCAATGCTAAGCAATCAGAAATCCAAGAGGAATGGGTGGTTTTCAACTGGAGAATATAACATTATTAATACTGATCATGGAGAGGTTGGCCTAGTCCAGCAGCTCTGTGGAAACTCAAATAAATGGATTTCTGTTCCTGCTAAACACCATCAGTTCACCTGTTTCTGTGTAACCTGGCTCCTGGCTTTGCTCTTGGCTGCTAATTGCAAACCAAGAACCTTCAAGGGCCAGTTCCCAGGCTGTGAACTGCTCAGTTCAACAGGTATCCTCAGAACATCTGGGCATTTATGAATTAATTTTCTGGGCACCACCACAATTCGGTAAATAACCTTTCAAGAGGGGTTGGAATAAGAAAGTTTGAGTTTTACTTTAGTAAAAGAAAAAAAGAAAAATGATAACCAGCTCTATATAAAACTTAGAAGGTTAGGCAGCTTTGCTCCAAATTGAAAAAAAAAAAAGCAAACATCGACTCCATTTTCCTCCATGGAAGAGAATTGCCTTTCTCCTCACTCCTTAGCTCCAAAACTGGGAGACTTGAAGGACAATGTCTCTGCAGCACTTAAATTTCTTTTAGAGATACTTAGTGCAGGGCTCCTGTCAGTCAACATGAAAATGATTAAAATTTTGAGGTCTGATTTAACTGAGTGATTTTGGTTCTTGGTTCAGTGGAGAGATATGGATATCTCTGAAAGCAGATTCATCTCATCATAGGATGAGCTGCCTTTATTTTGACTAGGGAACCCAAATACACATCTTTGAAAGGGAGGGGTATTTGTCTGGCTAGATATAGGCAGTTACGCTGCAAGCACCTTCACCTGAAGTGGTCGCTCAGGGCTCCCTCCATAGTCACCACAGACCTGGAGTCTATTATCCCATTTTTCTCACCTCCCAAAAGCTGACCTCTGAAACAAATCAGATGAATCATCACCCTACATTCCCTTTCTAATGTATGGCAAAATATCAGTGCCTTCACAGGCTGATTCATGTATCTCAAGTGTCTAAGCATAGACCTTGGGAAGGTCCTATGCATCTCAGACATCAGATTTTCATAAAGCTGGAGTGGGACATATTCTACCATAAGCAATATAGTGTGAGTCCCACAGAAGATCTTCTACTACACTGCATTTCTTAGAGCAGCAGCTATGAATTAAGAAAAAAACAAAACAAAACAAAACAAAACACCAAAATAAATAAATAAACAAAAAGAAGAAGAAGAAAGACAGAAAGAAAAAAATCTCAAAGAAACAGCAAGTGGCAGGGTCCAACTACACTATATGGTCCCCCATGAAAGAAAAGGTTATTCTGATACAGCATTCTTGACCAGGACCTGAAAAGAGCTGTTTGGAGGAAAGATGAGCTTAAAAACTGGTTTCAAGAAAAAAATCAAACTGTTTACATTGTTGGAAAACTGGGATGAGCTTCCAGAGGAAGGGGGAAGACTCTGGCCTTTAAATGTTTTTGATTCTAATTACAAATATTAGTCTTCCAGGGAGATCTTGCTGAGTGCACAGGATTCCTCTGCCACACGTTATGGGAAGAAATAAAGCTTTTGTCTTAGATATTACAGGTTCTCATCATGTTCCAGCAGAGAACAAAGGGAGACAGCGCCTGGACACATGGATGCTATCTCAGTGAGGATAAAATGTAGTAAGATACCTGAGAAAAAAGGAAAGGGGAAGGGGAGGGAAAGGGGGAAGCGGAAAGAGAAGGGGAAGGGGATGAAGAAGGAGAAGGGAAAGGAAAGGGAAGGGAAAGGGAAAGAAAGAAAAGAACCTGTGAGATTTTGATTCAATCCTTTACGTTGGTGTAGCTATGCGATGTTTAGCAGATTCCCAGGCTGTTAAACAAGATCATTACTGGTTTTGCTCCCATATTGCCTCACTTCAACTCTCTTTCCCTCTTGCTTTGTGCTTTGTCTTTGCATTTTCCATTACTGAATTTGACCTTGTTGCTTAGGGACAGCCCTTCCAGGTGATGAATATTACTCTGAATTCTCCTGTGAGTTGTCCCCTTCCAAACTTGGTGTTACAGTAAATTTTAGAAGTTTAAGTTGCTCAGCAAAATGCTAAATAAGTCTCCACCACTGGAAGACTATTTGATCTTCTGTCCTGGTTGGTAGCAAATCTGTGTTAAGCTGTCGTGACAATTATCTTCACTTCATTGGGAATATTTTTTAAAAAGTTAACCATTGATTTAGACTCTGAGTAAGATTCATCTGCCCTAAGTTGAGTGTCTAAAAGACAAATGGAAAATGCTGAGCCAGTAACCCTAGGTTATCTTTAGAGTCAGAGGAGAGAAATGGGCACCTCCAGAGCACAACTTGTCCCTTCTTAAAATCAGTGTCTAAGCTGGATGAGATGAATTACTTCTGGACGCTCCTCTTTATTACCTCAGGGTGTCTGGCTCAGAAACAGATACCCAATGCACTTCTAATATAGGGAAGATGAATACTACCTTAACATTTCCACATTTGCTTATGACAGTATCATATGAGGCAGTGCCAAACACTTTGTCAGAACCAAGACATAACACAGTCTCCTATTCCTCCCTGATCCCATTATCTTGTCAAAATTGAAAGTATATTAGTTTGACACGATTTGTTCTTGACAGAACCATAGTAGTTGTTTTTCATCACCATATTAGTACTTCCAGGTGCTTATGAATTTATAATTAATTCATTCCAATATATTCCCAGGAGCTGAAGTCAGGTAATGTCACCTTCCCTTATCTTCCTTTTTTCCTCTGCATGAGGATCGGTTGTATCTCTGCCTTCCTTCAGTCAACTGAGATTTCCATCTAATCTATCAAGGTATTCCTTACTTAACTGTCTTCTTACACTATCTTTTCTTCTCTAGATAAAATTTGGGGGTTTTGAGTGTCTTATCAGAAAAACACTTGGCTTTTATGCAAATAAAATGCAAAGAAGCCTCAGAATATTTCAGTCTTCTGGAGTCTCATTTCAATGGAGTAATATACTTATCCTAACTGCTTATTTTCTTATTACTTACATCTTCACAGATTCTTCCCTAGCATTTTTCTTTTTGGTGTGTGTGGGGGACACACTATATAAATGGTAATTCACTTTTCAGCTCTAGTTTTCCCATTTGTACCCTAAAACGCTTTCATAACTCAAATACGTTCACTCATGTACCCTTGTTCCCATTTTGAACATCTCTGGAGGCAATCTAATTCCCACTCTAAAAAGTTTCAAAAAAGAAGAAGAAGAAAGTATTTCGGCTAGAGACACAAACTTTCTAATGCATCTCAGAACTTGTTTTCATTGTCTTCAAACTGCCTCACATGATAGCTGGCACCAGAGATTTGTAGACCTGTAATAGAATTTAAAAACAGTGTGGCAGACTTTGCACTGGACTCATAATGGATTTTTGCTCACCATTCCACATCCAGATGATTTAATGAAACAGAAGAGTGCAGTACTAGATTTATATTACATTGGTATTTCAGGGTCCTGGCAGTCATATTGCTAGTTATAGTGGGGATAGGCAGAAAAACACTTCCAACTTTAAATTATTTTTCTCCTGCGCAAGGTCAAATCAGCTAGCATTCTCCCCAGCTTAATAATTTTGAGCTGAGGTACAGAAAATTCAAGCGTCTAGCTGTAGGTATCTCTTTCCTGCTGCGAATGTCCTTCTCTGGTCCATCACGCAGTCCTGGAGAAGTCAGCCATTACTCCCCTGTGAATGAAAAGGAGGCCGCTACTGTCCCCCAGTCTTGAAAACAAAACAAAACAACACAAATTCTTTCACTTTCTCCTCCCAGACTCTGTTTGAAATCTCTTACGGTCTCTGCTGGCTTTCCTCCAGGCACTTTCCGGTTTGTCTGGGTGTTATTCTGCAATCTTTTCCTAAGAGCAGGCACTCCCCTCAGATTGACAAAGACCCTTGGGACCAGCTTTAGTATCTCACTTAGCTCCCGACAGCTTGAGGGATGCTTCGGACAGTGGCGGTGTCTGCCCCAGAGGTGGCTGGATGAGGAGAGATGCTGCAGGGATAACGTGGCATTTCCCTCCAGCCCCGAGCGCTGGGCTCGTGTCAGGTAATGAAAAGGAACAGGCATGTCTCGTAGGCACGCAGCAGCACTCGGTAATCATCTATGGGAAGCCCAGAGCATCCAGGTGCCCCTCAAGACATTCTCAATGTGGTGCCACTTCAGTGCTCCCGTGTTGGAAAAGGATTACCTGCTGGGTTTGAACCAGGAACCACGCTCCAAAGACGGACCTGCTGTGTTTCACGTAAAGGACGGCTTCCACCTCTTGTTCCTGAGTCCACGCTATCCCATTCCCCTCCATCCTGGGGGACACCCATCCTGGATCTCACCTGCTGGGACATCTTTCTTCAACGCCATGACCCCACCTTCCTGAGGATATGGGCTAGCCTTTTCGGAGAGCTGCTGGCCAGGTCGTGGAGAAGGAGAGATGATGCAACGAAGAGCAATGGCAGAAGGAAAGAAAATGAGCAGAACTGTGTTTGAAAACGATGCTGCTACAAGGCACGTCTCTTTGCAGCGCTGGGCCTCTTCCCAGTGACATGGTATCCTTCCCCTGCAAATTACAGGTCCCATTTATATGGTGAGAGAGGAGAAATTTGAGATACCAGTCCTAGTGATCACTTCTAGGTCATAATCAATTATCTCTTAATGAGGGACAGGTGCTTTTTGTTTCAGCAGCAATGTCATATTCTGGTCATTACACTTGGCCTGGAAAAATGATGCCTCTTCACCAGTTGACATAATTCACTTTTAGACCTACCTCTCAAGAAAGACAAGCAAATGAAGAGCAGGGAGAGCAAAGCAGAAGTCAGGGCTGCTGTGTTCTTACAGTTTTTAATTTCTTTTTTATGTACTGTATTTATTTGTATTTTAATTTATTTATATATATTTCTTTATATATTTATATATATTTATAAATTTAAATATATTTTATATATTTATTTCCATAGTAAAAAGTCTCATTTTATATATAAAAATCAGACCTGGGGGGACAATAAATTCCAGACCTTCCTTAGTATGTAGGGTTCAGGTTCATCTTTCCTGATTTTAAAGGTAGAAGTCATTTCATTTACCTTTAGGGTCTTGAGTCAGTTGGTTTAACATAGGTGCCTGGTTACACCTGAGATGCCTTGGACACCACTAGTGTTGGCAGATATAATAGGCAGATACGACATCCCACTTTCTTAAGCATAGTACATCCTTTTCGAAAAAGCTACAAGTTTATCTCCGTTCTGGACTGAATCTACTTTTACCTGCCAGAGAAGCAAGTCTGGATTGATTCTTTTTTCTCTCCTAATGTTGACCAAATAAAGGCCATTTTCTTCCATATCAACATGTTTCAGAAGAGTCTTGGGCTGACTGTTGTCTTCTGACACTTGGTAGAAGTAAGACTGCCACATGCTGCTTTCTGCACGCTTTCAGCTTAGAAAAGGCAGCTGAGGGGAGACCTTATCGCTCTCTACAACTGCCTGAAAGGGGGTTGTAGTGAGGTGGGTGTCCATCTCTTCTCCCAAGTAACAAGCGATGGGTCAAGAGGAAATGGCCTCAAGCTGTGCCAGGGGAGGTTTAGATTCGAGATTGGGAACAATTTCTTCACCAAAAGGGTTCTCAAGCCTTGGAACAGGCTGCCCAGGGAAGGGGTTGAGTCACCATCCCTGGGGGTATGGTGGACTCGGCAGTGTTAGGTCAACGGTTGGACTTATGATCTTAAAGGTCTTTTCCAACCTAAATGATTCTGTGGTTCTATGAATTGGGGCAGGAGGGGAGGAGATGGGCTATTCGGATTCCTCCCTGCAAAGTGCACCTTCAGCACAACAACCAGCCAGGTTCCTCATGAAGCTAGCCCCAACTGAGAGAACTGGTAATGTTCTTCTTCTTTTGACACTTTCATTTTCCAAGTGTCTTCATTTTTATTTAGGAGGAAACAGGAGGAATGGCAAAGTTTGGGGTAGCTTTTAACAAAGATGCAAGAGGACCATTGTCCATTGCATTGATCCTGCAGGGGAAAAGAATCATTTTGCCTCATTACCTAAGAAAATAAAACCAGAGTTATTTTATGATTAAAAGAATGCACAGAATTATGACCTAACCACAAAATTTTTGTGCAGAAGGCTCAGTGACTTGGCAACATCCAAGAAAGGGCAGGAAGTCTCTGTCCCTGAACAGATCTTCTCATGTTTACTACTTCGGAGAAACTGTCATCATATACTCTTAAAAACATAGAGCTTTTCTGATAAATGTGAGACTCAAGGAAAAGGGGATTTCTCTTATGAAACTATATGATATGAATGGAAAAAAACAAAGGTTTTCAGCCCACAAGCACTGCTTTCAGCCTTGTTTTCTGAATACCTCCTTCCAGGCTTCTCTGTTAAAATATTTGCATGTTTTTCCAATTGCACCTATCGTCTATGAGAAGAGAGAATGACCATCTAAAAATCTGCCTTATTTATAATCTCGGACCATCCCTCTGGCACCAGCCCTGCTACTGATTTTTGGAGACAAAGCTCCCGTGGCTGTTGCAAGACTTCCCATGGCAGGTAAAATTGATTTCCCATTAGCAGTTGGATGTGCAAATAAGGACAGAGCTGGTACTGGGACCGTGGTGACTTCTTCAGGTCTGGAAATCAGGTGGGAATGAGGTACAACCCAGGCAACCGAGGAGGGTTTTCTAAGGATGAGAAGTGGGCTATGGGACACTCCCAAGCAGCATCATGGAAACAGTTTCTGTTGTACCAGAGCCAGCTGGTATTTGCTGTTTCACTGACTAAAAGGCTAAAGAAAAACTCAAGATTAAGAGCCCACAAAGCAGAAACTGTGTTCAGGGAGGGATGCCAGCCAAGAGAGCCCCTTCCTTTTCCTCACTGTGGAGACACCACCACAAGGAGAGCTCATGGTCTGGGACATGGCGATCCCAAGGAGCTGTACCAGTTGCCCAACTGGAGTATCCTTCTGGAGCCAGATATGAGAGTTATTTTCTGCAGGCAGTGGTGGCATAGGGAGCTTGGACATGTGTCAGCCTGGTCCAGATAACACTCCGAGCAAAGTCCAGCAGCTCCTGGTGAACCATGTGGATGGGAAATACAAAGGATTCAGTGATTTCTGATCATGTCCCACTCCCCAGCTTTGACTCCCACAAAGCCCTATGGCAAGTCCTACCTAAAAGGCAAAGTCAGTCCTACAGTCAAAGAGGAGACAGGACCGTATTTCACTCTGCCTGGATGCCCAGGACAACAACACAGCAAAACAAAACAAAACAAAACAGAACAAAACAAAACAGAAAACAAAACCACACACAGAAAGGAAAGAACTGCCCATTAAAACTTACATGGATATTACTGTGTAAATTACGTTGAAAAATCTGTCCTGAGTAGCTGGTGGCACTTCTTCCATGCTTTAGTTTCTTATTTCCATTTATAATAAAATAGTTATATGAAGTGCTAATAAATCACAATGAGAGAAGTATATTATCTCCACTTCTGTGAGACTAGCTTGAATTTTACTGTGTTTCTTCTAGTGTGTAAGTGCTTGTATTTTTATTTTATTGCTGTACCCCAGGATGCTTTCTTTCAGAGTTTATGATACAGGACAGTAGGAAAATAGCCCATAATCATGTGCTGCTTAAAATAATTGGATACTTCATTGAGTCTGCAGTGAAAAATATATGGATTGGGTTTGGTTTGGGTTTTTTTTCCAATTTTGCCTGATGCAGGCTGGAAGCTTCAATCAGAGACGACTTTTTTAAAGCCATCCACTTTGATAAAGGAGACTTTGTAAGGTCTGAAAGACCAGTCAAGCCTTTTCTCTGCTCATGAAAGAAAGGCATAAGGAAGTTCAAGAGCTGCAAACAAAAGCCACATGAGTTGAACGCCAAAATGCGCTAAACCTTTTTTAGCAGCAAGCCAACCATGAGAAGCAGCAGATTTTTCAGACACACAAGCCTCCAAATCAAGAGGTAAAGCCTTGTTCTCAATTAGATGCTTTTTTCACATTTCAGGAGGGGGGGGGTCAGAGCTGTGGTAATCAGGGACAATGCTTCAGGCTTGGATAGCAGAGGCAAGCAACATAAACAGGTTCCGCGACTCTCAGGACACCTGGCAGGACAATCTCCAGGCTTTGTGGGAGCAGACATAATGCTGAGATTACCTGCCCCAGAGAGTAGGAGTCAGATTCAGACCGGTCCTGCCAAAACACGGGACGAGGGAAGGAAGGGATGACTCCTGAGACCAAGTCTTTTAATATTGCCTGGCTACCCCACCCCTCCAAGCCCTGACTTTCCAGCTAAGCAGCCAAGGGGGTGTCACGCATGGGCTGGGGCAGACCCATTGGCACTGACCGCGCATGGTCCATGGGCTGCTGGAGGAGCAGCCGTGCAGATGGACGGGAGGCATGGGGGACCAGGAGCATGTCCCTACTCACAGTCTCCAAAGACTGGTCTTTCATGGTCTTTCAGAGAGGGACGGGCTTGGTCAGGGGCTGAGTTTGCCATCTATGTGACTGGAAAATCACCTTTTGTTCTTTTTATTTTTATTTTTTTTTTACCTCAGAATTGCTGATACAGCTCAGATGAAAAATCCACCCACCAGAGTATCCTATCTCCAACAGCATTCATGATGGATAGCAACTGAACAATGTGCTGCACTGATAACTAGTAGTAGTATTACTAATAACTACCGTAAGTACAGCGTGAACATGTACTAATGGTTTCCCACGTACCTTCCCGGCCCTCTGTAACCCCTAACTCAGAGACCTCCTAGAGCAAAGACGTTACATTAGTGTTTAAAAGTCTTGAATGTTTTTTCCATCCATTAACTCATCTAATTACATTTTGAATCCTTGTAAACAAGATCCTGTGCAAGGAGTTTCATAACTTCACCTCCTGTTTATGACGAGCCATCTCCTTTTGTTTTCTTTACACCTACCCCCAAATTTTCATTCGTGTTCCCAATCCCTTTGTTAGGAGGGATACCAAATCACCATTTCCCAGTGGCCCTCTTCATGATTTTCACAGATCTATCCTCTACTGATTGACCTCTTCTTCTTTGGTAACCTCTTTTCTAGGTTGAAAAGTCCAAGTCTACAGCAAGGTTACGCTGACAAACGACGATTCAACCCAATAACCTAAAAATTACCAGGGCTTGAAGCCACTGACATTTGTGATCAGAGTTTTCCTGGACAGGGCTGCAGTCCCATTCAGGACAAAGGTTGAAGATCTTCCTAGACTGTTTGGGGAACTGAATGAAAGATTTCATTCAATGCACCGAGCACAGGCATCCCGGCAAGCTGCGGCTTTGCGTTGTCTCCAGTGTGCAGCAGCAAGCTGGAACAGCCTCACAAAGAGAGCTTGTTTCTCCCCTGCCCCTTGCCGCCAGCTCTGCAGGTTTCAGGCCATCACCTTTGAACGCTTATCAGAGCTGAAATGGACTGTGAACTCCAGGGAAAGCTCACCCCAAGGCTGTGCATGAGAGTCCCTCACATGCTCCCCACATGCTCAGCCAAACAGAGATAAATAGAGCTTTATGAGGGCAAGACGCTACGTATCGGTTTATGGTCCCAGGGAACAGGTTACAAGCTCAGCAACTGTAAAAGAAAATATATCCCTCATCATTCCCCTATCTGACTCAGCAAGGATCTCTCTTACAGTTAGTGATAAGATGATTCTGGCTTCTTTCACCCCGCTTGCACGGGCTCTGCACGCTGGCTCTGAGCACGTTACAGCCACTGCTGCAGAGTCTGCTAGCTCAGTCTCGTATCTGCAATAAAAAAAAAAAAAAAGTATTACTTACAAAGAACGCCTTGTCCAGTAGCAATTGGACACAATCGAAGTTTAGAGGGTCCCTGCAGCTGTAGCGTGCTGTGGTTTTGATGCTGTTGGAGTGGGAGAAGCTGTCCCACCCGGCAGTACGCAGGCAGCTCTGTTTCAGGCGCGCTCATCCACAAGCTCTCGAAGAAGTTTGAGAAGCGAGTCAGACTCCCCGTTATAGCCAGACTTCTCCAGCTGTTTTAACTCCACGATGGTCCATCAAAGCTGCCTCGGCCCATGCCAGCAAAGGATCTGGCCCACTTATTTACATGCATGACTCCATGGTGCAGCTGGCAGCTGTGAAAGGGCTCATTTGGAAGGCAGTGTGGCTGGGATCAACATCACTTAAGCGATAATCTGCTAATCAGAGCTTCTTCTGTTGAAGTAATGCTCCCATCTCCTCGTTCCATGCCAGCAGTTTTCTTCTGCAAAGCTTGCCAAATTGTTTCAGCCCCTGGCAGTTTCAGAGGGGTTTTTCTTGCTCACCTCTGAACTGGCGTTTGCTCTTGGTTCTGACTGTAGGTTGGATGGCAACACGAAAAAAGGACAATTTGATTCAAGCCCAGAGACATCCAGTCTGTCACACACATGGCAGGAGAGGGCGAGAGGAAAAAATAATTTTTTAAAAGAGTAAAAGAAGACCTTGTGCATATGGAGAAAAGTATGCAGGCTCGAGACATTCACTTCTCCCTTAGGTTGGGAATAAGATTGTTCAGCGGTGTGCAGAAATCACTGAAATAGCTAAACTGTGATGAGCAGCAAGTAGGGTAACTACATGTGAAATCTAGTGTAAAACCTCTCAATTTACATTGCTATTTTGAAAGATGGAGCTGGTAAATCAAAGACCCTCCCTAAGAAGGAAGAAAAAAAGAACAAGCCAGAAATGGCATCAGTTGCTGCTCTGCAAAGAAGATAAAGCCATGGTGAACGACCTGAAAGGCAAATCAGTTGCTGGCACAGGGGAAGTCTCACATGGTAAAGAGATGAGTTGCAATGTTCACCCTGTTCCTTCTTGTGCTCACCTACCCACCAGTTTCTCCCCACAGCAGACGGGTGAAGAAGCAGAGCAGACAGTGCTGAATGCTGATGACTTCTACCCGGCGCAAAGACTGAGGGATCGACACAAGATGGTGCGAGTTAGAGCTGCATTTCCCAGTCCTACCCCTGCTCCAGAGCCCAGACTCTGATCTCCATCCTGCCCATGTCCACCCTGGCTCATAGCATCAGCTCAGGTCAGGCCTACAGCAAGGAGAGCAACAGAAGGAGAGTAAGAGAAGAGCCCAGGATGCTTTGCAGACCCTATCTGTCCCACCTGCTCATCAGGAGTTCTACAAAGGTTGGCATTTTCAGGGCTGCCTAGAAGAAGAGGGGCTGGGAGACAGTCACCCATACCCTTCATCATTCCAAAAATGCGACTAAATGGTGGCCAAGCCCATCACTTAGGAAGATGGTCCATGACCTACTTGTATGCCTTCAGTCCTGTTTCACAGAAGCGCTCACAAAAGCTCAAAAAGGACTGAATCAAACCTGCTCCATGATGAAAAATAGAAGACTACAGCTTGCTTTGAGCTAAAGGTCACTGCCTGAAGCCACTGGCTACTGTATCTGCTGCCGGTTTCTTTGCTAGCCCAATTGTTATTCACCCAGCCAACTTAAGATAGAAAATGCCTCTGGATCTGGCTGTTGTCAGGGGAGATCTCTTCTTCACCTCCAGCACTCCTCTGTCTGCCTTAAACCAAGCCCTCAACGCCCCATGCCTCATCTCCCTCTTCTCCCAAACCAAAGTTTCAGCCCTGTGATCCTCCTACTGCTACACTTTCTGCATCTTCTCATGCAGGACACCCAACCCTATGGAGATGACTCACTCCCAGCTACCCAGACCAGAACCCCAAGGCATGGCCCAGAAATCTCCTCTCTCACCCCTCCAGCTGCCGGTGGCTGTATGCACCACCTCCCAGGTCTGCCCAATCTCCGTATACAGATAGAGGTACCCTGTCAACTGGAGGTAGTCAACATCTCAACATACATTTCCAAGTGGAAGGAGTTACCACTGACAATAAAGATGATAGGTGGAAGTCAACATAGATGCCTCATCCCATGAATTGCAGGTTCATCAGGCTTTTGTCCCATCTCATGGTCTTCCCGAATACAGCACATAAACCTTTTAGCATGCTTGTAGGCCCTGGATAATAGCTCAGGAGTGGACACAGGCCTGAAAGAAGATGGACATGGCTGCTATAACACCTTGTAAACCATTACCACAGAGCGTTAGAAGAGGTGTACAGTCTCTTTAGTCCACCCCTGACTACAGATCACAAGAGGTCCTGCATACTCGCACCTAGAGAGATAAAAAGTCTTTGCAGAGGAAAGTAAGCTACTTTTTAAATTTATTTTTAGATTTCTCCCATATATAAAAACTTTTTTTTGATGAAGATTCATATTTTTGCTTAGGTTGATATCCTATCACATTGAGGCAGGAAAGCAGTGTTTAGAAGGCATTTAAACAAAACAGAAAAAAAAACCTGCTGAAAGCCAAAATATTGTTCTAGGAAGTGTTTTAACAGTTTAGACTTTCGCCTCCGGTTCTTCATGAGGATTCATCTGTTGTTTACTCAGGCTGTATGAGAAAAACAAGTGTATTTTCCTTGTCCTGCCACTCACTTGCAGGGCAGTCCTGTTCCTTGAGCGCTAAATGCTGATGGAGAAAGTCAGAGCAAGGACCAGCAAGCAAAGAACAGCTTAGAAAAGAAGGGGGCCGTTTTTCCTACATTTTGGGTGATTAACCAATGGTTAATGCAGTGTTTTAAGGAAAGGACAGTGAGGATGTAATCTGCCATACCTGGAAGCCCTGACACCAAGATGGGTTGGCTTTCTGGAGAAGATCTCCCAGCGAAACCCCACTTTGACAGCTGAAAGTAGCGGTGACTGTCTGAAAAGTTGTGAGTGGAGCAGCAGGAGAGAGCAGGACAGAGACCTGTTTGGGTCTAACAGCCTACCCATCCTGATATTCAGATAGTTTCCTTTCTACTTGACAAAAAAAGCCCCAAACTTGTCTCACTTCATCTGACTGCATCGTTCACATAGGTGATAATGACAGGCAGATGCATGTCTGGTCTGGTGCGAGGCCAAATATTGCATCTGCAGCGGAAACTGCTGGATAAAAACACAACCCCGTTCAGCAAATTGGGTCTGTGTTTGGTCTGGAAGTTACTGAGTGAGAACATCTCTAATAGTGTTTTCAATGTATTGTGGCCCCTCTTAGGTGTCACTGTTCTGGAGTCCATCTCCACAAACTCATCTCTGACACCTTCCTCTATTCCACCTCTTTTCCCACACCCTACTGATGATGTGAAAGCCACTGAAAGCTCACTGCAAGGGGACTTCAACTGAGCCACCAGTTTTGGGGCTGAACATCCAGCCTTGCCCTTCCTTTCCTACAGGGCAGATCTTGAGGCAAGACTAGCCAAGGCGTAAGGAGCAGGAGCTTTGAAGCAGGACAGTCTCATCCAGGTCACAGCGGTGTTTGATAGCAAGGATGTGGAGGTCCTGACCTCCATTTGCAATACCAAGACTATGGTAACGCTGCACCACAGCTAAACTGAGGCACCAAGAAATAAGCCCTGGAGGGGCTTGTGACTTACCCTCAGGACCCTCATATGCATTTCCATTTGGCTTTGACGGAGATTTTCACCTTGGATTTTGTCCATAAGACCCGGAGCAGACGTTTCCCTTAAGCACCAACAAAGAAGCTGTCACACACCGCTTTCACGGTCATCTCAGTCAAGAGTTGTGACTTCAGCCTTGTGCAAATAGCACCGGGCCTGAAGTATCAGGCCTTCTTTTTACTCCTTCTCTTCCCTGCTCACATTAAAAGAAAGTGGTGACATCAAAACTCTCTTCTTTGCAACACATACAAAACATACAGCGAATATAGCCAGAAACCCACGATGGCCATTTGGCCTGATGCACAAATCTAATTTAGCCAAAGTTCCTTCTTGTATATTTTGGCCTTGACTTTGCATACAAAACATGAGCAATAGCCAAGTGGAAACAGAGCAGGAAAGGCCATCTCACCCTCCGCAACACTTGGTCATTGGACCGGCTTCTTGCACAATGAGGCATTTTTGCAGTGTGGCTGCCAGCACCGTCCGTGTCAGACCTTTCCCTCACCGATCGATGGCTTTGGCTGACGTAAGTCACGATGTTTCACTGAACCTGAGTGACCCAGGAGAGAAAGGACAGGAGGCTTTTTATCCAGGGTGGGATTTCAGCTCCTGCAGAAGGGAAGCGTTCACCCAGCTGGGAAGAAAACAATCCAGGGAGAGGAGAGGTTTATTATTAGGCTGTGTAAAAGTTAGCTACAATATACAGCGGATTCCCAATAGCGATCATTTCTGGCCAAAACCTTAGCCAGTTTAAATTGATTATGCTTTTATTTTTGGATGCCGTTTTACATTAGTAGAAGGATCTAAATATTTGGAGAGGTTTGTTGTAAGATGTTGGAGAAACTCATTTCAACCCGTGCCATCCCCAAGGGTCTCCTTAAAATAGCAACATTACAAAGGCTTCTTTTAGCGCCGCATTCCTTCTTGGTTCATTATATACACGTTCACGGATACAATCTGAAAGAAAACCAAAGCAAAACTTAGGTGTCCAAATCACCTTTGCCTTGATAGGAATATGAGCCTGGGACAGATCTGCTAAGGAGAATGGAGTCCTCCAGTGGGAAGACTTCCAAGCAGAGACCTCACACACTCGCATGCATCATCCCAAACAAAAGCAGGCATCTGGACATGCAGAATAATTCATCTCACCCTGGAAAGCCTGTAGAGAGAGAGAGGATCCTCTTGTAACCACGGCCGAGAGCATACACAGCCTTTTGGGATGATGGGAGATGACAAAAGTATTTTCCTGGAGCACCTGCTCAAAACCAAACTACAGCAGTAGAGCTGTTTCTTGTCTGACCTTGCATAAATCACAATTTCCAAGGATGGTAAGGCCCAAAACCTCAGGGCCTGATTCTCTGCACCTCACGAGTCAGACAGGGACCCTTTTTATGTGGGTAAAGAACTGGACGGGTTGTTTTGGGGTCACGTGAATGGTGAAGATGCTCACATGTTCACCTCTGCTACTGGGAGTCCCTGGACATGATTCACTGTGACTTTAGAGGACATCTCTACCAACAACCCGTACGGTCCTGGTCTTCAGCTCTGTCCTGAACCCTGCTCTGCCGAGAGGATGAAGAAGAAGGTGATGAGCTGAGCAGGGCGGCATCCAAGGAGACCTCTCCTATGGATCTCAGCTCATTCACAGCAGCGGCCAAAATCTCCATGAATGATGCTGAGCTGCAAACTGAACTTCAGTCCTTATGGCTGCATCTGAGAGAGGGATGGGGGTTGTGGGGCAGTACTTTGTCCATCCTCACGTGTCCCTTGCATTGAGGGGTTGGGAGGAGGGTTTCGGCTACCACTCGGGGAAACCCACCTTTAGACTTGGCTGCAGTGCATTTGATGCTCATCCCTCCGAAGAATAGCTCTAGCCCTTGCACTTCTCGTCCTGCCAGAAGGGAACAAGCAGGGAGAAATGAATCCTGCTCTGACAGCTGTACCTGGCAGGGGGCTGACTTTGGATCTAGGGAGTCCTGAGGTGTGAGTTTAGTTCGCTTGTGGATAAAGGGAATCCAGGAAAATGTCTCTCATTCTTGGTGGCCATGAGAGTGAGACATGGCCAGAGTCAGATTCCTCTGCTGTGCTCCCTGGGCAAGCTTTAAACTGGGAACAATTTTCTTCTTCTGCAGCTTCAGCAGTTCAGTAGTATCTGCCTTTAATCGTTAAATGATTTGAGGGATAAATACCAGCCCAGAGGCATCCCCGGTCCAATCCCATACCCCACACGTGGGGGACTGGGTACAGACATGGGACCAAAGCCTGGACGTGGCCATCCCCTAAACCGTATCGGTTCCTGCTGTATTTACCTCACATTCTCCTCCTGGTAGCAGCAGGAGGCGGGGGTATTTTAATATACGAGGCTTTCCCCTGCTTCTCCCCTCTCTCTGAGAAAAAAAAAAACCAGCAAGGGACCTGCAATGGGGCCCCTGAAACTTTGCAGCGGATTTTTTTCCCCTCCTTCTCAGAATGACTATAGAGCCCTGAGTACATATTTGCTCAGTCC